>NC_039366.1:179524947-179750108 GCF_003573695.1 Papaver somniferum
AATTTGGAAAAACTTATACTTTTCAAATTTTGTCTTTGAAATAATCGGAAGTTAAATTAGTTACCAAAACTTCCGAATATGGGCTGTCTAACCTTCAATATTGTCCCTTGGAACCACCTGGAGCCATGGCGTGGTTTGTTTTGAACTTGTAATATTCGGAGGATAGGTTTTTTGTAAAGTTCCGAATGTACGATGGCCCAAAAATCAGAATTTGGAAAAACTTATACTTTTCAAATTTTGTCTTTGAAATAATCGGAAGTTAAATTAGTTACCAAAACTTCCGAATATACCACACAAATCATTGTCATTTGAACTTGTCTAACTTAGTTACCCAAACAAATTTCCGAATGTACAACAAAAATCATTGTCATTTATCTGCTCTTCTTTACGTTACGACCGTGACTGCCTCCCAGTCCTGCACGACCACGGGTTTGAGCACCTTCAGTTGGAGCAACTTCGGTTCTAATATCAAAAGAATATTTTCGATTGTATATAATCGGAAAACAAAGTAAGTACCTAACCACCGAATAACCAACATTCGGGAAAAGAGATGGATAATTTCCTACCGAATATGCGTCATTTGGAGTTATGGATATGCATCATATGTATTGTCTACTGAATAACTATAGAGTGAGTTATAGAGTTAAAGAAAAAACCTGCAATAGAGCCACATTCTCGACAACTTGGCAGGTTCCTAGCCTCGAAGCCTTTCTCAACTCTTCCATCAAGAATGCTAGGCATGCCGTGCCCAAAGAATAGTCACCGACTTCATGGAGAGGATCCAAAAGTTGTATAAGGTTGGCGTCGATCCGGTTGCCAGAAGTATTGGGGAATATGACACATCCCAATACACAAAGGAGATATGCGGTGGCAGCGTGGTTCAGTTGCTCATCAGTTAACGTTCCATTCTTTTCCTTCTCCAAGGTGCCTCGAAACATATTCATCAAAGCTATAATGTTGATCTGTCTTGTTCTGTAACTTGCATGCCTCCTAAACTCTGCTGTTGTTGTCTCTTCATCCCAACCTAAGCACTTTTTAGTTAGAGCATAAAGTTGTGCCCAACTTAACTGCTTTGTGTAGTTAAACTTCACAGTTGTGCCTTGGTCGGTAAGGTTAAGAATCTGCACAACATCATCCGGAGTAATCGTCATCTCCCCAAATGGCATATGGAAAGTATCGGTCTCAGAATACATTCTCTCCACGAACGCTGATATGGACACACGATCATGTTCCAACAATGAATTCTCGGCGGCATTAGCTAACCCCGAGTTGGCAACAATTGACTTGAACCTTTCACATTCACCGGATAAAGGCCACGCAAGCATTTTTGTTGGTGCGGCGGTAGGTTTGAGTAGACGGACCGCATCTTGATGATCCTATTAAAGTACATAAAAAAATACTTAATACAAATATTACGATATAACACATAGACAATACATTAATAAAAAAATAGTAATTTTATTACCTCGGTTTCGTATATTTCTCTGGCCCATGAGTCTTTGTATCCAAATAGCAATTTTCCTCCATCCGCCGGTAGCCCAAGGATTGTGTCTGCTAGAATACCCTTCTTCTTCAAGTGCTGAGGGACAAGATGTGATGCTTTCTTAGCAATATCCTTCTTTACACCATCTTTTCCTTTTTTGGCTTTTTGGGTACCACTTGGTTGTCCTTCTTCTTCTACTCTTGGCACTGGATCAACTGGTTCAATTTCATGGTAGGGTGTAACTTGTGGAGCAGTTGGTTCTGCACTTTGTTGAGCGGCTTGTTCAACACTTGGTTGCACCCCTTGTTCACTGCCTTGTTGTTCTACACTTTGTTCAGCACTTGGTTGCACTCCTTGTTGACTGCTTTGTTCTTGTAAGCTTTGTTGAGCACTTGAATTATCTTTGGCGCTCCTTTCCCTCCTAGCACTAGCTGTCACTTTCTTCCTCCTTTCTCGACTTTGTCTAAACAACAAAGAAAGGAACAATATTTACAAACTATACAACCGGAAGACAAAGTATGGAAATATAACCCGAATGAACACATTCGGAAGTAAAAAGACACATACTGTTCCCGAATACAAAACAATCGAAATATAACTAAACATGTTTACAACCGAATATGCATCAATTGGAGTTCAGAAGCTGTAAATTTTTCATCCTACACAATCGGAAGACAAAGTGCACATCTATAACTCGAATGTACAAATTCGGAAGTAACAAGACACATATTTTTTCGAATGAAAAACAATCGGAATATAACTAAACATGTTTACAACCGAATATTCATCAACTGGAGTTCAGAAACTCTAAAATTTTATCCTACACAATCGGAGGTATAAAACATTATATTGTCTTCCGAATAAATACTGGCCCCAAAATGGGATTTTTCCTATATCAGAAATTTTGAGATTTTTTCAATATATACATTCGGTAGTGAGTGTTCTTCCGAATACTCTGTGTCTACTTAAATATATTCGGTAGCCAGAAAATTCATTAAACTACCGATTATTAGCAGTTTGTATCCAGGAAGATATGGCCACCAATATTCGGCAGATAATCATCAAATATTTCTCCTGAATACTGTCGATGTTCTTGAGAAATGAAGAACACGACTACATTTGGAAGTAAATGAGCATGAATATCGTCCGAATCTGGATAAATAACCGAAAACCCTAGAAATTTTTTTCTCGATTCGACGAATTAAAGCGAAATAAACACCAAAAATGATAGATTCTTACCTAATTGGGGCCATTTGAAGTTGACGAAGTGTTTGACTATCGGAATCGCCACCACCGACTACATTGCCGGGTACTCGTTCTTCGCGTTCTTCTTCATTTGCAGTAAGAATTTCTTTATTTCTTGCTAAAATCCCAATCTTTGGATCGATACCCCGAGCAACATTTTTGGTTCTAGGTCTGTGGGTTTCATTTCCCTTATCCATTGTTTTATAAACGAATCGACGATGTTTTGATTTTACGATTCGCGACGATGTTTCGGTTGAACGAGGAAAGTTTTTTTTCTTCCACAATCGGAAGATATGAAACTGGAAAAAGAAGAGTTGAAATGAGTAGAATTTTTTTTGATTTGGTTTTTATACGGTTTTACCAGAAGGGCATTTATGTAACTTCAATATCATATAGGGTACCCCTTAACTAGAGTCTTTGGATGGGTATAAATTGATGGCCCCTAAATCCTTTTGAGTGGCCCCTAAAAAAGCGAGGATGTTTTGTCCTTCTGTTCAATTCTTTTCTTTTCTTTCTTTCATAGTGTGTTTAGTCTCACATATTTGATTGAGTATACTTTTAATACATGAATACTAAATAAATAATATATATAAATATATGTCAAGTGTTATTCCGTCAGATCTATGTATTTTGGTGTATTACCCTAGTTGATTTTGACCCATCCATCTACTTACCAACAAAATCCTATTTGAATCAATGATGTGTTGTCATTTTATTATTGTTTATAATTTATGTATCGAAATATTATATACTAATACGTGATTGTGATTGCAAATGTTTTATTGTATTCTATCTCTTGATTGATTATGACATGAATGTCTTCTTTCATATGTGTTGTGTACAAATCTTATTGCATGTCTCTTTGTATTTCTTTCCTTTTTTCCCTTTGTATTCGGTAAATGATTTTATTGCTTTTGGAAATAAATAATGAAATAATTGACTTTATTTTTGGAATTATATAACGTATGGTAATATTCTTTTTATAACTGTTTGTAATGTATGTCTTCATTATGTATAAAGCTACGTAACATTGGGATAGTTGTACTATTATTAGTAATTGCTAGTTTTCTGTTTTTTTCTCTAACGTATGGTCCCACTTCATTATTTACAACTATTATAATGTATGTATTCATTTTCTTTTTGTCTCTTCTTTACTTTATTAAAGATTATTGTTATTATACTAGTGGTACTATTCTGTTTATATGTATACTATATATATTTCATTCATTGTATGCTGTGTTGGTATGTCTTGTGTGAGTGTTTAATACAATATCTTGTCTGTTATGATGATTATAATATTTGCCTAGCTTTACTTATATATTTTTAATTGTGCCAAATATTCTTGTGCCTCGTATGAATATTTTTGTGCGTGTGGTCGTGTCTATTATAATATGACCTACATTTTATCCTTAAAAATTGCTTTCTCTAAACCATTAATGGGGCACGGTCATCCTATGGACTTTGACTCAACCGGGATACTTTAAGAATCATAAAGAATTTTGGTTTCTCACTTCATTGGCCATTAAGAAACTTGGTCATACTAATGTCCTTTAACCTTGCCTAATGTAGATGAGCAAGAAGGAATATATCCGACAAGAATTCGCACAGTTGGGCATATATGGACTTGAGTATCACCGTTGGATGGCTGATGTGAAGATCGCTTTTGTGGAAAAAGAATGCACCCATACCATCATACCCTCTACTGACAAAGATGTTTTCCCAGCAACTGAACAAGAAAAGGCTGAAGCCCCTCGATATTTGAAGGTACACATTGACCCTAATCTCCTTTGGGGATACTAACACATGATGTGTCCTAAAGAACTGTGGGATGCATTAGCAAGCCGTTTTGGGAGCATTGAGGATTGTCTTCTCCCACAGTTGAATGAACAGTGGAATGACATCCGTTTTCTTGATTATGTGAAGGTATATGATTTCCAAAGAGATATGCTTAAGCTACAAGCACAACTCAATTTTTGTGGGATAAAACTCACAGATAAAGATTTGATTCAAAAGACATTGTCTACTTTTCCTTTGTCATCTGTTATTCTAGCCAACCAACCGCATAGAGGTTGATAATAAAAGAATAACAACTTTCAGCAAGTTGATCAACTTATCGCGGGTGGCCGAAAGGCACAATGAAGTTCTAGCAAACAACAATGCTAGAGCCCCCGAGAAGAAGAAAATTCCCGAGGCTAACTATGGTAAGGATAATAATGTTGATTCATATTCTCATGCTCCATACTCACGTGGGGATAATAACCCACGTTGAAGACGACAAAGGGGTCATCGTGGAAAGGGCCATGGGCGTGGAGGTCATGTGCGTGGAGGCCATTCAAATACATGGTCTATAGATGTTACTTATGGACCTAGTGATATAGACAACATTGTTGAAAAAGCACATAAGAACTCCATGTCTAAGAAGATCGAGAATGACAATACACCTTGTTACAGGTGTGGAATCTCCGGACATTGGTACCAGCAATGCAAAGTTAGTGCCAAAGTAGCAGCCAGCTACAAAAATTACCGGGAATCTATAGATCAAGAAGCTCACTGTGTGGAAGAACATGATCATGCCACAGATGTCAACTTGACCATTTCAGACTTCCAGGGCAAAAAGAACCATGCCCTTATGGAAACACCTGACTTTGATTGATTGTTATTTTTTTTTAGTCTTAGTTATCCTTTGAACCTAAAAACTTGTTTATTTTCTTGCTTTGTGGTTTAGCAGACTTTGGTTTAAATATTTCTTTTGATGACTTAAACTATGTTAGGTAGTCTTAAATTATCGTTTTTTTTGTTGTTGATGGATCAGTGGTTTTTAATTTTTATTGGAAGTTATTGTGCTTTGGATTTAATTTTACTTTGATAATCTATTGCATGATTGAATTATGTGACTGAATTCTCTGAAGTACCATTTACTTGTAGGAATGTCATCCTCAGAAGAGATTGAGTGCCTAGATGATAGTGGCACCACACAGACTATTTTAAGAAATAGGCAATTATTTGTTGACTTAATTCCTTATAAATCCTCTGTGACTACGATGATTGGATCATCACAAGTGATAATTGGGCGAGGTAATGCCAATTTTTGCTGCCAAATGGCACAATGATTAAAGTCACAGAAGCTCTATATGCACCAAGAGCTAACCGTACCTTGTTGAGCTTCAAAGATATCCGTGCAAATGGTTATCACTTGGAAACTCACTGTGAAAATGGAATTGAATCTATAAATATTATCTCTAATACATGTGGAAGAAAACGCATTTTAGAGAAATTAATGAGTCACTCTAGTTGTTTGTACACTACTACTATTCGGATTATCGAATCACATATTGTTTCCAATGATGAACTGTTGAACAGTGACTTATACAAGCTTTGGCACGACCCCTTGGGGCACCCATGTCGTGATATGATGATCCCTGTTTTAAAGAACTCACACAGACATCCCTTCTTTCGAGTGAAAAGTAAAATGAGACAAAAGACAGTTACAATGCAAAGTAACAACGTCTGCCAACCACTGACATCTACATCAAATGATGTGCAACCTCTCTCTCATTCTACTTCATGGACTTTGTCAAAAGCATACCACTCATTTTGCAAAGCTTGTTCTTTAGCAAAGACAGGAGCGAGACCATCCTATGCTAAAGATACAAAACAAAACATTCCATTTTTACAAAGAATACAAGGTGATATTTGTGGACCTATACATCCAGAGTGCGGACCGTTCAAGTATTTTATGGTTCTGGTAGATGCTTCGACACGTTGGTCACACGTTGCATTACTGTCCACAAGAAATGCTGCCTTTGCAAAGCTCCTAGCACAAATTATCCGTTTGAGGGCTCACCACCCCGATTATCCAATCAAGTCTATCAGACTTGATAATGCTGGAGAATTTACATCTAAAGGATTTGATGATTTCTGTATGTCTATCGGAATTGACGTAGAGCATCTTGTACCCCACGTACACACTCAAAATGGTCTCTCAGAAGCTACCATCAAAAGGTTACAGATGATAGCTAGGGCATTGGTTATGCGATCCAACCTGCCTATTACTGCCTAGGGGTACGCCATATTGCGTGCAGCATTACTTATTCGCTTTAGACCCACTATTAGCCAACCATTTTCTGCATACCAGTTGGTAACTGGATATGAGCCTGATATTTCACATTTACGCATTTTTGGTTGTGCTGTATACGGGCCTATTACGCCCCCACAACATACTAAGATGGGTCCCTAAAGACGATTAAGTATTTATGTTGGATATGAATTGGTGTGCCAATGGAAAACACACAGAAACTTGCAAGTATACAAGGCCAAGTTTATAGAATAGAAGGAAAGCAGGGGAAAGTCCACAGGGAGTGGGAGCACTATAATAGAAACCTAAGCTAACAATGGAGACAGTGAGCAAGACAAAGTAATATGGCATACAAAGTGGCAGAAGTAAAGAACCAAAGCAGCAAGGTAAAGCAAAGCAGCAAAGAAAACAGCTAAGAACCAAGGCTTGGAAGCCAAGGGCAGAGGTGAGTTTGTGCACTGACTTCAGTGCACAATAGGCTTCAAAATGCAAGAACTAAGCAAAACAGTAAAGGAATGTAACTAAGCAGTGAATAAAAGCAGTGAATAACTAAGCAGTGAATAAAAACAGTAAAGGAATGTAACTGAAGAAAGGAATTGTGGCTAAGCTAAGGCTTAGATTCCACCTTGTGTTCTAATCAAATAGCATATTCCTAGGTTGAGTTGAGTCCTATGCATACAATAGAAAGGAAAGAAAAACAGCTTGCTAACAGAAATACCCCTAGTATTGACTGTCTTTTGACAGCACAATCAATCACAAGCAATCATAGCACTGCTTTCTTCCCAATGCACAAGAAAAACAAGCATATGGCATCCTATCCTAGCAATTTACCATTTGACAGTGCACCAAGGCTTCATCAAAGCCTTAGCTTGTTGCTAATTAGCTCATACTACACATGATAACAACAATAACATTCATAATATATGATAAATGAAACAACATTCTCAACATTGAAGATAAAAATCAAAACATCATATAACATTCACTATCAACTGTCATGAGATGAACTGAAATTTTAATTGTGACATAAAACAGAACAAAATGTTTTTCTGGCTAGTCCAGAGATCATCCCCCTCCTACCCCTCTTCATCACCCCCTATTTATATCACTAAACAAAATCCCCAAAAATCAGGACTACATCAGTCCAATTAGGGTTTGGTGAAAATACAAAATTGACTCACCTAACAGCTCTGATTTTACTCAATTATCTTCACCCACTCTGCTATTTCTAGTTACAATCAACAATTCCCAAAAATTCTTTAATTTGTAAAATTAGGGTTTTCTGTTGTGAAATAGAAATCAAAATTCACTCACCAAAACTTTGAATTGACGTCGCCCCATGTCTTCTCTGCCTCTCTCGGTTCTTATCCATGCGCCTATTGATGCAATTGCTCCCTAATTTGAGGTGTTTTATCAACCCTCACCTAGGTCAGTTGGTGAGAGAGGTTAAAGCGCTTCGAATTAGGGGGATGGGTCGTGTCGGGTAATGATGGAGATGGTGGATGTGATGGTGGTGACAGGAGTGATGGATGATGGAAGTAGCAGGTGGAGGTGATGGTGGTGGAATGGGTGTTTCTGTTGCAGAGAGGGGGAGAGGAAGACGAAGGTGGAGGTCGATATGGGTTAGGGTAGGGAGCTGTTTGGCTAGGTCATAGGGTTCGAGTATTAGTGTGTTAGGCGGGTGTATCAAGATGTGTGTACCACGAGCTGAAGCCACTGGATATGGAGATGGTAGGTGGATCGGACGGATAGGGAGCTGTTTGAATTGACGTCGCCCCATGTCTTCTCTGCCTCTCTCGGTTCTTCTCCTGCTCCCAATTGCTACAATTGCTCCCTAATTTGAGGTGTTTTATCAACCCTCACCTAGGTCAGTTGGTGAGAGAGGTTAAAGCGCTTCGAATTAGGGGGATGGGTCGTGTCGGGTAATGATGGAGATGGTGGAGGTGATGGTGGTGACAGGAGTGATGGATGATGGAAGTAGCAGGTGGAGGTGATGGTGGTGGAATGGGTGTTTCTGTTGCAGAGAGGGGGAGAGGAAGACGAAGGTGGAGGTCGATATGGGTTAGGGTAGGGAGCTGTTTGGCTAGGTCATAGGGTTCGAGTATTAGTGTGTTAGGCGGGTGTATCAAGATGTGTGTACCACGAGCTGAAGCCGCTGGATATGGAGATGGGAGGTGGATCGGACGGCTAAGAAAGAAGCAGCTTGTAGCGACCGTAGGATGTAAAATACAACGAAGTCTACGGTGCGAGATTAGGTTAGGTGTTGTAGTGTTTAGCGGAATCATCGGGATTTGATGCACAGGCATAGGAGCGACCGTAGGATGCTGAAATGCTTCGATCTGATGGCTGAAATCCGAGACGGGCTTGGATATAGAAAATGGGTTTGGGTGAGGGTTTTGGGCCTTGGGTATGCCAGGCCCATGTCTTCTTTAAGAACAATTCTTCCTCTTCAAGCCCACTTCTAGCCTTTTGGTCTTGTGCACGACATTCTTCGTGGCTTCCTTGTGTAATTCCTCCCGGCTTTTCACTACTTTTCTTCTCTTTTCGCTCCGCAATTCATCCAAACTTTATTTATTACCTAAAAATGCAAAATTAAGTAAGAAAAATATTTATTCTTGAAAACAATGAAAATACAGAATATGGGATAAAATGTAGAATTACTGCGCAAAAGATGAGTTAAATGCCAACAAAAAGGGATAAAATTATACAATATTTGGCACTCATCAAATACCCCCAAACCTGAATTTTACTTGTCCTCAAGTAAAACAAAACTAAGAAAATCCTACCTATACCACTGTCGCTGGTCTCTCGAATGCATTTAGCATATGCACTAAGCCTTTTAAACCACTAAGTGTCCCTAGTGGACGAGTTGAAGTCTCGTGAAGGTTTGCTTAGAACGTACCTACAAAGTTCTAGGTCAAAATATAAGCTCAGATTCCATCAAATGTGACATGTGCAAGACAGTTTAAGCTCACAGCAAAATGGAGATGTCAATCTAGCTATCAAAGGCACAATCCTAGCACTGATAACAAAAAAAGACATGTGATAAGAGTGTAAAGTGTATCTACACATGTGTAAAGAAAGATCTGAAGTTATGACTACTAATCACCAAGAGATAGTTTCTCAGGCTAAGAACCAAGGTCGAAATCTAGCTAGCTGTCCGGACTTTACGAGAATTGTGAATGAGTTGGAGGTATTTCACAATTACTCGCGTTGTACATCAATGGCATACACCCTTCCTTGCTTATTACAATAAAACACAAAAGATGACTCTTTACATGACTCTTATTTACATTGACTACTCTCTTTTATTTTTGGAACAAGAGATGATGGAATTGATAAATACTTGATTTTTTTGTATTTTTCTGATATTTTTTTCTGAATATATACATCGTTTTTTTTTTTTTTTTTTTTTTTTTTTTTTTTTTTTTTTTTTTTTTTTTTTTTTTTTTTTTTTTTTTTTTTTTTTTTTTTTTTTTTTTTTTTTTTTTTTTTTTTTTTTTTTTTTTTTTTTTTTTTTTGAACAAAGAAACACCTTTGATACATATACAAAAGGAAACAAAAATTACATGACACTTTGCAAGAGGTAGCCCTTTTTGATGCACCCAGTTAAATTCGATGGTTGTCTTTCTTAATGTAACCTCCACCTTCTATCCCAACCAACCAAAGAACAAGCTAGTCAAGTTTCGTTCAGTATTCTAGAGTGATTGGCAATCGTAACTTCCTATCAAACACCTTGAAGATCGAGGCCATACATGTATTGGTAGATCGTGCGCGTGCAAATTTCTTATCACTATGTGAATTGTGCTAGAATCAGGGTGCCTAAATATCTAGACTAAGACTCCTAATAATTACATATTTGCACAAGAGTCAACATTTCAAGGTAAATGAGCTCCATTTTTTATGATTTTTCATTTTTTAATTTTTTTTGGAATTTTTTCAATTTTTTCAAAAAGATGGAGTTCGTTTTCAATTATGGCAAATTATCATGGTATCTACTCTATACCCCCAAACCTAAACTAAACATTGTCCTCAATGTTTCAAAATATGGAAAGAATTAAAATGCAACATATGGAAAGGGACATGCTGAGTAGAGTAAAAGGAGAGAGAATACCCGATTTCGGCGAAAGCAGAATTAAAACTCCGTTATTCAAGGCAAAAATCCAACATATTTCAGCCGAGATCATATTGGATTAGCAAAATATATACAAAAGGAACAAAAGGGTTTTTAAGAAATTTTATCTACTGGATTATATACAAAAAAATCACCATACACCAAAAGTCTAAAGAGTTGAGGATCAACCCAAAAGAAAAAGTGTAGAGACATGGAAAGTTTCAAAACACTAAAATTGGACTTAAATGGGAGAAAAATAAAACTTTTTTTTTTTTTATTTTAAAAAGAAAATAAAATTTGGTTTTTGAATGGGAGCAAGCCCACTGTTTGTCCTCTAATGGAATGGAAGGAAGGCTGCGGCCCACGAAACACTAAGTTTTAATTTTGAAAGTTTAATTTGGCCCAGTTGGTTAAGGCCCGACGTTTGTTTTAAAACTTTGGTTTCGAGGTCCACTCTTGAGTGGAAACAAGCCCACAATCGGTTACAAGCTCAGCTGGGTTTAAACCCAGAGTCCAAAATACAAGTCCAATGAAAGAATTTAAACAAGCCCACAAATTAAACAAACAAGCCCACAAATAAATTATTACAAACCCAACAGAAAATAAGAGAAGCCCAAAAATTGGCTTTAATATTACAAGCCCACAATTAAAAAATTGGAAGCCCACAATTCGGGTTCTCTTAAATGGGTTACCTTTTAAGCACAGCCCAGCTGCTCTGATATTGTTGCAAAAACCCAGTTGGGCTTTGGTTCTTTTCCTTGGTGGCGTCCCAGCAGAGGAAAAACAGGTTCAGAACAGCAGGTCCAACAGCAAATGAAGTGAAGCAGATGCAGATGCAAATGCTATGCAGTGAAATGCAAAAATAGCTAATAAAACAACAAGAAAAACACAGCACCAATCCCCGGCAACGGCGCCAAAAACTTGATAGCTAAGGAATTAAACCTAAAACTATGGTTATATTTACACCTGCAAGTGCACAGGATCTAAAGTAGAAAGTGAATAAGCAGGGGTTTGTCCACAGGGACTTGGAGGGAGCTATTGTTGTTTTCCTAGAGATTTTTGTGTTGTGTTAAAACACAACTGAGCTGTTTTGGTGTAACTGAATTAGTGACAGAAAGTAAAGTAAATGTGACAGTGAAGTAGAATAAAAACAATGAAGCAAAGGTAACAGTGGCAGTTAACAGGAAACAAAACCAAATAAACCAAGGCTGTTAGCCAAGGGCAGGGAGGAGTTTTCAGCTGTGGCTAAGCTAAGGCTTAGAATCCACCTTGTGTCCTAGCTAAACAATGCAATTCTAGGTTGAAATTAGGATCTTAAGCATACAAAAGGAATGGAAAGAGAATTAGCTTGCTATGAGCACTAATTTCTCCCATTGCTCAATCAAAACAATGCATCCTAAGGCTCTAACCTAGCATTCCACTACCTAACAGTGCACTAAAGCATCATCTGAGCCTCAGCAATGCAACTTAGCTCATGCTAATCTTGTAAACAATAATAAATATCATACAAGGCAATTCAAACAACACACATATGGTGAGCAAATACAAAAACATGATAAACATATGAACCAACAGTGTAAACATAAAACAAATGAGAAACTGGCTAGTCCAGTTCTCTACAAGAGTGAAGCTGGCTAACCCAGCATCCCCCTCCATACACACACCTCACTCTCTATTTATATCACCAAACACCCAATTTTTCCGAAACCCTAGAATTGAAATTAGGGTTTTCAATTTCCGAAATTTACTCACCAAAACTTTGAATTGACGTCGCCCCATGTCTTCTCTGCCTCTCTCGGTTCTTCTCCTGCTCCCAATTGCTACAATTGCTCCCTAATTTGAGGTGTTTTATCAACCCTCACCTAGGTCAGTTGGTGAGAGAGGTTAAAGCGCTTCGAATTAGGGGGATGGGTCGTGTCGGGTAATGATGGAGATGGTGGATGTGATGGTGGTGACAGGAGTGATGGATGATGGAAGTAGCAGGTGGAGGTGATGGTGGTGGAATGGGTGTTTCTGTTGCAGAGAGGGGGAGAGGAAGACGAAGGTGGAGGTCGATATGGGTTAGGGTAGGGAGCTGTTTGGCTAGGTCATAGGGTTCGAGTATTAGTGTGTTAGGCGGGTGTATCAAGATGTGTGTACCACGAGCTGAAGCCGCTGGATATGGAGATGGTAGGTGGATCGGACGGATAAGGAAGAAGCAGCTTGTAGCGACCGTAGGATGTAAAATACAACGAAGTCTACGGTGCGAGATTAGGTTAGGTGTTGTAGTGTTTAGCGGAATCATCGGGATTTGATGCACAGGCATAGGAGCGACCGTAGGATGCTGAAATGCTTCGATCTGACGGCTGAAATCCGAGACGGGCTTGGATATAGAAAAAGGGTTTGGGTGAGGGTTTTGGGCTTTGGGTATGCCAGGCCCATATCTTCTTTAAGAACAATTCTTCCTCTTCAAGCCCACTTCTAGCCTTTTGGTCTTGTGCACGACATTCTTCGCGGCTTTTCACTACTTTTCTTCTCTTTTCGCTCCGCAATTCATCCAAACTTTATTTATTACCTAAAAATGCAAAATTAAGTAAGAAAAATATTTATTCTTGAAAACAATGAAAATACAGAATATGGGATAAAATGTAGAATTACTGCGCAAAAGATGAGTTAAATGCCAACAAAAAGGGATAAAATTATACAATATTTGGCACTCATCAAATACCCCCAAACCTGAATTTTACTTGTCCTCAAGTAAAACAAAACTAAGGAAATCCTAACTATACCACTGTCGCTGGTCTCTCGAATGCATTTAGCGTATGCACTAAGCCTTTTAAACCACTAAGTGTCCCTAGTGGACGAGTGAAGTCTCGTGAAGGTTTGCTTAGAACGTACCTACAAAGTTCTAGGTCAAAATATAAGCTCAGATTCCATCAAATGTGACATGTGCAAGACATTTTAAGCTCACAGCAAAATGGAGATGTCAATCTAGCTATCAAAGGCACGATCCTAGCACTGATAACAAAAAAGGACATGTGATAAGAGTGTAAAGTGTATCTACACATGTGTAAAGAAAGATCTGAAGTTATGACTACTAATCACCAAGAGATAGTTTCTCAGGCTAAGAACCAAGGTCGAAATCTAGCTAGCTGTCCGGACTTTACGAGAATTGTGAATGAGTTGGAGGTATTTCACAATTACTCGCGTTGTACATCAATGGCATACACCCTCCTTGCTTATTACAATGAAACAACAAAATGACTCTTTACATGACTCTTATTTACATTGACTACTCTCTTTTTATTTTTGGAACAAGAGATGATAGAATTGATAAATACTTGATTTTTTTGTATTTTTCTGATATTTTTTTCTTTTCTTTTTTCTGAATATATACATCGTTTTTTTTTTTTTTTTTTTTTTTTTTTTTTTGCACAAGAACTTGAAATTGATTTTTTACATAAGGTAGCTCTTTTGATACATAACAAAAAGAAACAAAAGATTACATGACACTTTGCAAGAGGTAGCCCTTTTTGATGCACCCAGTTAAATTCGATGGTTGTCTTTCTTAATGTAACCTCCACCTTCTATCCCAACCAACCAAAAAACAAGCTAGTCAAGTTTCGTTCAGTATTCTAAAGTGATTGGAAATCGTAACTTCCTATCAAACACCTTGAAGATCGAGGCCATACATGTATTGGTAGATCGTGCGCGTGCAAATTTCTTATCACTATGTGAATTGTGCTAGAATCAGGGTGCCTAAATATCTAGACTAAGACTCCTAATAATTACATATTTGCACAAGAGTCAACATTTCAAGGTAAATGAGCTCCATTTTTATGATTTTTAATTTTTTAATTTTTTATTTTGATTTTTCAATTTTTTTTTCAAAAAGATGGAGTTTTGTTTTCAATTATGGCATATTATCGTGGTATCTACTCTATACCCCCAAACCTAAACTAAACATTGTCCTCAATGTTTCAAAATATGGAAAGAATTATAAAACAATATATGAAGAGGAACATGCTGAGTAGAGTAAAAGGAGAGAGAATACCCGATTGTACGGCGGAAGCTCGATTAAAACTCCGTTATTTCAAGGCAAAAATCCATCATATTAGGAGTCACAATGGATGAGCACAAAATATATATAAAAGGAAATTTAACTAACACATTATCTACAAGAAAATTTTGGTTTTTAATGGGATTGGACTTTTTGGGAAAAAATTTGGTTTTGTTGGGAAACATTTGGTTTTGATGGGAAAACGAAAAATTTTGGTTTTTAGGGAAAGATTTGGAAAACTTTTTGGTTATTTAGGGAAAGAGTGGACCAGTTTAGTCCACATAGACTGGGTCCTCCAGGTTGGTTGTTTCAATGTCGGGTGGAAATGGCTCAAGGAATGGCTTTAATCTCTGCCTGTTGACTTTGAAAACGTTCTTGTTGGAGACATCCTCCAGCTCTACAGCTCCATGAGGAAAAACTGTGCGTACTAGGTACGGACCCTTCCATCTGGAACGCAGTTTTCCTGGAAAAAGATGTAATCGGGAGTCATACAGCAAGACTTTCTGACCAGGAGTGAAGGATTTGCGCAGAATACGCTTATCATGAAACATCTTCATCTTCTGCTTATATAACTTGGCACTATCATAAGCCTCATTTCTCAATTCTTCCAACTCGTTGAGTTGAAGTTTCCTTTGAATTCCAGCTTCGTCCAGAGAAAAGTTCAGTTGCTTGATTGCCCAGTAGGCACGATGTTCTAATTCCACAGGTAGATGGCACGGCTTTCCATACACTAGACGATAGGGGGACATGCCAATTGGTGTCTTATAAGCTGTTCTATAGGCCCACAAAGCATCATTCAATCTCAATGACCAATCTTTCCTGGACGGGTTAACTGTCTTCTCGAGAATGTGCTTAATTTCCCTATTAGAAACTTCTACTTGTCCACTGGACTGAGGGTGGTACGGAGTAGCAACCTTGTGAGTTATGCCATACTTGCGTACTAAAGACTCAAAGTACTTGTTGGTGTGAAAATGGGAAGCACACAAAACACTTGCAAGTATACAAGGTCAAGATTTGTAATAAAAGGGGGAGTAGGGGTTTGTCCACAGGGAGAGGAGCATATAAGAAGTTTTCCTAGCTAAAGTGTGTAGTGAGCTAAGGGCAGGCAAGGTAAATGGCATACAGACAAGAATGCAAGGTAAGTAAAGAAAAACAGACAATAACCAAGGCTTGGAAGATAAAGCAGCAAAGAAACAGCCAAGAAAAGCAGCAAATAACCAAGGCTTGGCAGCCAAGGGCAGGGTGAGTTCAGTGCACTGACTTCAGTGCACAGTAGCTACAAAGTGCAAGAAAATGAAAGGCAAGAAAAGTAACTGAAGAAAATGACTGATCAGGAAGCAAACTTAGAACTGAAAATGTAAATTACTAAGAGGGAATTGGTGGGTAAGCCAAGGCTTATGATCCACCTTGTGTCCTAATCAAGTGGCATGTTTCTAGGTTATGTTCATTCCTAAGCATACAACTAGAAATGGAAGAACACCAACTTGCTCACTAGTCTACCCCTAGCATTGGCTGTCTTTTGACAGTACAGCCAATCACAGGCTCTATGAGCATTGGCATCTCTCATTTGCACAATCAAAAACATACAGGGAAGAACTATCCTAGCTCATTTACACTTGACAGTGCACAAGGCTTCACTGAGCCTTGGCCTGAAGCTGATTAGCTCATGCTAACCATGTTTAAAACAATCACATTCAACATATGTAAAAATTCAAGCACAATTAACATCATTTGAGATAACAAAACACATAAGCAATATTCTACTGTTCACTGATAAGTATTGAAATTTGAAGTTCAATAAAATTTTGTTGCAATTTCTCTACTGGCTAGTCCAGAGAGGTATATAGTGTCTTTCACACACTCCCCACAACACCAATTTATACCCAATTACCCATTTAGGGTTTTCCCCAATTTTCCCCAAAGTCAGTAGAACTAGGGTTTGGTGAAATTGATTTACCTACTGTTGATGAGATACTCGCTCCATCTCGTCGACCCAATCTTCTCCTGCTTCTTCTCGTTCCTCTCGAGCTCCAATTGATGCTTTAATCATCATATATATCCCCAATTTCTCACCTAGGGTTTCAGGCAGAGAGATGAGAAATTGAGGTTGTAAATGATGATTAAAGAGATGGTACGTGATGGGTTTAGGTAGAATAGAGTTGGGGAGAAATTAGTGGAGTGATTTGGGGTGAGGTGGTGGTGATGGAGACGGACATGGTGGTGGTACGGGGCATGGCGGTTCTGCAGAGGGGGTGATGGAGGAGATGGTTCGATGGAGAAGGGAAGGGTGTGTTTGTTTGAGGTGTAGGTGCTCGGTCGCTAGGGTGTGAGGCGAGTGTATCGAGTGTGATGATATGCGACGCTTAGCCGTGGGATAGGGAGATGAAAGATCAATCGGACGGTGAGGTGAAGTGAAGCTTGTAGCGACCGCTGGATTTTTTTGATACAACGAAGTTAACGGCTCTAGATGGGGTTAGGTATTGTAGTGTAAGGCGGAGATATCAAACGTTGATGAACAGCAAGAGAGCGACCGCTGGATCCAACAACCATCTAATCCGAAGGCTTGGAATTTCAGCGCTGTGGTGCTTGGCAGAGACTTCAGATTTTGATGCTCTATGAAGGAGCGACCATCGGATGCTTCTGAGAACTGATCTGACGGCTGAGAACGGAGGCGCTTTTGTGTGTAGAAAATGAGGTTGTGCGCACCATTCTTCGCGGCTTCCTTGCGTAATTTCTCCCGGCTTTTCACTACTTTTCTGCTCTTTTCGCTCCGCGACTCATCCGAACTTTATTTATTACCTAAAAATGCAAAATTAATTAATAAAAATATTTATTCATGAAAACAATGAAAATACAGAATATGGGATAAAATGTAGAATTAACGCATAAAAGATGAGTTAAAATGCCAACAAAAAGGGATAGATATATACAATATTTGGCACTCATCAAATACCCCCAAACCTGAATTTTACTTGTCCTCAAGTAAAACAAAACTAAGGAAATCCTAACTATACCACTGTCGCTGGTCTCTCGAATGCATTTAGCGTATGCACTAAGCCTTTTAAACCACTAAGTATCCCTAGTGGACGAGTTGAAGTCTCGTGAAGGTTTGCTTAGAACGTACCTACAAAGTTCTAGGTCAAAATATAAGCTCAGATTCCATCAAATGTGACATGTGCAAAACAGTTTAAGCTCACAGCAAAATGGAGATGTCAATCTAGCTATCGAAGGCACAATCCTAGCACTGATAACAAAAAAGGACATGTGATAAGAGTGTAAAGTGTATCTACACATGTGTAAAGAAAGATCTGAAGTTATGACTACTAATCACCAAGAGATAGTTTCTCAGGCTAAGAACCAAGGTCGAAATCTAGCTAGCTGTCCGGACTTTACGAGAATTGTGAATGAGTTGGAGGTATTTCACAATTACTCGCGTTGTACATCAATGGCATACACCCTCCTTGCTTATTACAATAAAACACAAAAGATGACTCTTTACATGACTCTTATTTACATTGACTATTCTCTTTTTATTTTTGGAACAAGAGATGATGGAATTGATAAATACTTGATTTTTTTTTGTATTTTTCTGATATATATATATATATATATATTTTTTTTTTTTTTTTTTTAAACATGGAAACACTTTTGATACATATACAAAAGGAAACAAAAGATTACATGACACTTTGCAAGAGGTAGCCCTTTTTGATGCACCCAGTTAAATTCGATGGTTGTCTTTCTTAATGTAACCTCCACCTTCTATCCCAACCAACCAAAGAACAAGCTAGTCAAGTTTCGTTCAGTATTCTAAAGTGATTGGCAATCGTAACTTCCTATCAAACACCTTGAAGATCGAGGCCATACATGTATTGGTAGATCGTGCGCGTGCAAATTTCTTATCACTATGTGAATTGTGCTAGAATCAGGGTGCCTAAATATCTAGACTAAGACTCCTAATAAAAATACAAATTTGCTCAAGAGTCAACATTTCAAGGTAAATGAGCTCCATTTTTATGATTTTTTAATTTTTTTAATTTTTTTGAATTTTGATTTTTCAATTTTTTTGGAATTTTTCAATTTTTTCAAAAAGAAGAAGGAGTTCGTTTTCAATTATAGCATATTATCATGGTATCTACTCTATACCCCCAAACCTAAACTAAACATTGTCCTCAATGTTTCAAAATATGGAAAGAATTATAAAACAATATATGAAGAGGAACATGCTGAGTAGAGTAAAAGGAGAGAGAATACCCGATTGTACGGCGAAAGCTCCGTTATTTCAAAGCAAAAATCCATCATATTAGGAGTCACAATGGATGAGCACAAAATATATACAAAAGGAAATTTAACTAACACATTATCTACAAGAAAATTTTGGTTTTTAATGGGATTGGACTTTTTGGGAAAAATTTGGTTTTGTTGGGAAACATTTGGTTTTGATGGGAAAACGAAAATTTTTGGTTTTTAGGGAAAGATTTGGAAAACTTTTTGGTTATTTAGGGAAAGAGTGGACCAGTTTAGTCTACATAGACTGGGTCCTCCAGGTTGGTTGTTTCAATGTCGGGTGGAAATGGCTCAAGGAATGGCTTTAATCTCTGCCCGTTGACTTTGAAAATGTTCTTGTTGGAGACATCCTCCAGCTCTACAGCTCCATGAGGAAAAACTGTGCGTACTAGGTACGGACCCTTCCATCTGGAACGCAGTTTTCCTGGAAAAAGATGTAATCGGGAGTCATACAGCAAGACTTTCTGACCAGGAGTGAAAGACTTTCTTAGGATACGCTTGTCGTGAAACAGCTTCATCTTCTGCTTGTACAGCTTGGCACTGTCATAAGCCTCATTCCTTAATTCTTCTAACTCGTTGAGTTGAAGTTTCCGTTCTGCACCCGCCTTGTCGAGAGAAAAGTTAAGTTTCTTGATAGCCCAGTAAGCTCGATGTTCTAACTCCACAGGTAGATGGCACGGCTTTCCATACACTAGACGATAGGGGGACATGCCAATTGGTGTCTTATAAGCTGTTCTATAGGCCCACAAAGCATCATTCAATCTCAATGACCAATCTTTCCTGGACGGGTTAACTGTCTTCTCAAGAATGTGCTTAATTTCCCTATTAGAAACTTCTACTTGTCCACTCGTCTGAGGGTGGTACGGAGTAGCAACCTTGTGAGTTATGCCATACTTGCGTACTGATGGTTTTTCAAATAGTGATTGTAGTAGTGGTAAAAACTGGGTCTTTTCAGACTTGTGAAGGTAACAAAATTTCTAGATTTAAATAAAATTTAGGAAAAATAGCAAACTGAAGTAAAATTTTATGGAGAAATAGGGGTTAAGATTCCACCAATCAACAATACTTATGTGATCTAATATTTTTTTACTATGCAATTTAAATAATTGGGTTGATTCTAAAAATTGCCAAGAGCAGATTTTCCAAAATATCAAATGTTAATCACAAGTATAATGCATCAAGAGTCTAAAACTAAGCATGCATTATCAAGGGAAAACACAGTTGATTAATAAAAACCATTTAAATCATTTTTATCAATGCAATTAATCATATAAAAATATTGCATAAATTAATAAAATAGAGATTACCGCATAATTATTGTGAGAATGGCTTCCTCTGTCACCCCTTGGATTGGGTTTAGCTCCTCATCCCAAAAACATGATCATAAGATGTATTCATGGCTTAATAATGTGTTTTTATTGATGAAAATGGTGTAAAAAGAAGTTTGCAACGCTGTATAAATGTTACAGCGTCACTGTTACAAAGTGGAAGGGTCTTAAAAACAACGATAGTAGCACTAACTGCTGTGAAACAACGACAGTTGGTTTTGAAATTAAGACTGCTGAAGAACGACGGACTCTGCGAGTCTGTTCTTCGTGTTCTTCAGGTTCTTCAATGGCAGCAGCAGCAGCAGCACCAATTCTCTGTAACTTCCTCTACTCGTCTCTAAACTCCTCCTAACTCTCTCCTAAGGGTTTCTAAACTTTTCTATGACTTGAAACCACTCTTATATAGCCCTCAAATCCCAAATAACTCGTATAAATTCCGACTTTTTCTTTTCTGCGCTGTTGAGAGAATAATCCCTTCTGTTGAGCTTTTTCACGTGTTGTTAGCTATAAAATAGCTACCAAACTCTTCCCTAGACTTGAATAAGACCATGTACATGTTAATCCATCGTCAAATTCCTCCAGAAATCTCTCAAAAATCTTTGAAAGTGCACAACAGGACACGTCTCTCTGTTTTAACTTTGATTGCTTCTCCCGGATATTCTAGCCCAATTAAGCCCATGAAATCATCCATACTAGAATTTTATATCCATATCACGTCCAGCCCAATCAATTTCCGGTGTTTAATCTCCCTAAAACAGCTCCAACAATCGGATCAAAAATCAACAGCGAAATGCATGGCCTTTCCCGCCAAAACCAGTATTTGAAATTTGAAGAAGACCTCCCCCTATCCAGTTCTGGTGTCCCTTTAGCAGCTGCCTGGAAATGGGTCACCCCTTAGTAATTAGGTTACCCCTTATCCAAAATCAAGGATCCGTATAGCAAGTGTCCTCTGGGGCATTTTCCGCACTTTTTTCGGGGTTCCTCCGGGGTATTTCTGGGATAATTCCGGTACACTTCTGAGGCGCTTCCGGTACGTTATCAACGGAGGTCCAAATGCCACATTTTTAGCCAAATTCGCCGCAAGTGATTATTTTCCAAAAAACACCTACAAATACATAAAATAATCAAATAAGTACAATATCGAGTACTAACAATATATACAAATGAGCTATATTAGACACATAAATGCGTCTATCAAATGCCCCCAAACTTATTATTTGCTAGTCCCGAGCAAATCAAAACTACAAAATAAAATCCTAACTCACTGTCGCAGGCATCGTCGATTGCATTTAGCGTATGCAATAAGCCTTTAAACCCCTAGGTGGCCCTAGTGGCCGAGTTATAGTCTCGGGAGGGCTTACCAGAGATATACCCACAAAACCTGTACTCCAGACCTTAGCTATCTACGCAGAACCTTGGAAGGCACTAAAGAATCGCCTTGGTTGGCATACTTATTGACTACAGGAAGAAGTACCCTGATGCGAAATTCCAATTGCTGTACACGAGTTTGCACTCAAGCATACTAAAATTCATATAAAGTGACAGAGCTCTACTCAGATAGTTGCACTATGGACATCATATTCGGAGTCAAAACTAATCACATGGATAGATCAAGAAGATGGATATAGAAAAACATGTATGGTTTTGATGTTTACTAAGTGAACGGCGTTTCCCATATCTGTCTGAAGGCCTCCGCCAAAATGAACCTATCCTAATGGATTGAGATACTAGTCTGACTAATATCAACACACTGGCATATACAAGGGTACCAGTGGTCGATAACCTAACTCTAGGTCAACACAACTGGCATATACAAGGGTACCAGTGGTCGACTTTATTGAATTTATTCCTTTTGGTCAAATGGTCTGGTCTCAATTTCTTTTTCTTTTCTTTTTTTTTTCAACTTATTTTTTTTTTTTTTACTTTTTGGTAACTACCATTTTTTTTCATCTTTTTTTTCATCTCTTTTTCTTTTTCAACTTTTTTTTTTCATGGTATCTCAATCACTCTAATTCACCCTAGCATTGGTAACAACTTGAATCGTGGGCCCCACCTATCACTTAGAGAAACATAGTTTAAAAACAAAATAAAATAAAAATAGAAGTGAAAAGGACTCAACGAGATATGGTGAAACTATCATGTTATTTCTAACACCTGAGCTCTGTGCTTTTATGAATAGACTCTTTTAGATGTTTCCATCTAATCAGATTGGTTCCTCAAACTCCTACAATCAAAATGCTTCCATCCACTTAGATTAGTTAGTGCAATCCTCAATAGGCATAAATTTCTAGGCTCTGGAGTTTATTTATTGCAACTAAAAGCTAACAAAAAGTGTTTCTTCCCCACCCCCAAACTTAAATCTAACATTGTCCTCAATGTTTCTCATGAAAGAACAGTACCAAGAATATAGGTAACATGAGGAAATAGTAAAGAGAGAGTTCGGAAAGATAGTACCTGAGTGAAGTGAAACCAAAAACTGAATATAGAAATTATACAACATACAAATCACCTCGATGGTCAATCAAGGGTAAACAGGGTCCTCCAGAGGGACCTCCTCAACATCACTTGTAGGAAAAGGCTCTAAAAAGGGCTTCAATCGCTGACCATTAACCTTTGAAGAACTACTACCATCCAGTGTCTCGATTTCAACAGCTCCATGAGGAAAAACAGTACGGACCACAAAAGGACCGGTCCACCGAGAGCGCAGTTTCCCGGGGAATAGATGCAAACGAGTGTCATACAGAAGAACTTTTTGACCTGGAGAAAATGACTTCCGTAATATGTTTCTATCATGCACAAGTTTCATTTTGTTCTTATACTCCTTCGCACTATCATAAGCATCTATACGAATCTCGTCCAACTCATTGAGCTGGAGTTTCCTATGGGCTCCTGCCTTGTCAAGTGAAAAATTTAGCTGCTTAACAGCCCAATAAGCTCTGTGTTCTAACTCAACAGGTAAGTGATATGCCTTTCCATAAACAAGCCGATAAGGCGACATTCCAATGGGGGTCCTAAACGCAGTACGGTAAGCCCATAAGGCATCAGTAAGCCTAGACGACCAGTCTTTCCGATTAGGATTAACTGTTTTCTCTAATATACGTTTTATCTCCCTATTGGAAACCTCTACCTGACCACTAGTCTGTGGATGATACGGGGTAGCTATCTTATGTGTAATACCATATTTCTTCATCAGAAGTCTAAAAGTCCCATTACAAAAGTGCGACCCTCCATCACTAATTATAGCTCGCGGTGTACCAAAACGTGTAAGTATATTATTTTTCAAGAACTCAATCACAACCCTATGGTCATTGGTTTTACACGCAACCGCCTCAATCCACTTAGAGACATAGTCTACGGCGACAAGGATGTATAGGTTACCAAAAGAATTAGGAAACGGACCCATAAAGTCAATACCCCACACATCAAAGACCTCAACAATTAAAATAGGGTTCAAGGGCATCATGTTCCTACGGGAAATGGTTCCTAATTTCTGGCATCGTTCACAAGTAACGCAGTAACTGTGGGAGTCTTTAAACAACGAAGGCCAATAAAATCCACACTGCAATATCTTAGCAGCAGTTTTCTTAGCACTAAAGTGACCCCCACAAGCATAATCATGACAAAAGGAAATAATACTGGACTGGTCACTCTCAGGTATACATAACCTAATAATTTGGTCTGGGCAATACTTAAACAAATAAGGATCATCCCAAAAGAAGTGCTTAACCTCAGCTAAAAATCTAGAACGATCTTGTTTACCCCAATGTTGGGGCATTCGACCAGTAACAAGATAGTTCACTATATTCGCATACCAAGGTAAGTGGGTAACAAAGAACAATTGTTCATCAGGAAAGCTATCCCTTATAGGAAGGGAATCATATGGGGAACTAACAACTAGCCTAGACAAGTGATCTGCTACAACATTTTCGGCACCCTTTTTGTCTCTAATGTCTGGAGAAAACTCTTGCAACAACAGAATCCACCTAATCAATCTAGGTTTAGTATCCTTCTTAGACAAAAGATATTTTAAAGCAGCATGATCAGTATATATGACGATCTTAGAACCTAAGAGATAGGGTCTAAACTTGTCTAAGGCAAACACAATGGCTAATAGTTCCTTCTCGGTAGTGGTATAGTTCAACTGGGCATCATTCAGAGTTTTGCTAGCATAGTAAATCACATGAAGTAACTTATTTTCTCGCTGTCCTAGCACAACACCAATAGCATAATCTGAAGCATCACACATGATCTCAAAGGGTAGGTTCCAGTTGGGTGCCTGGACTATGGGGGCGGAAGTAAGTAATGACTTGAGCTTCTCAAAAGACTCTAAACAAGCATCATCAAAAACAAACTTAACATCTTTTGCAAGCAAATTGCAAAGAGGTCTAGACATCAAGCTAAAATCCTTAATGAAACGACGATAAAAACCAGCATGTCCTAAGAATGACCTAATATCTCTTACGGTTTTTGGGACCGGTAAAGTTTTAATAAGGTCAACTTTGGCTCTATCCACTTCTATACCCTTTGAAGATACAATATGCCCTAGAACAATTCCTGAACGAACCATAAAGTGACATTTCTCCCAATTAAGCACTAAATTCTTTTCCTTACACCTAGTCAAAACTAATGACAAATGATGCAAGCACTCATCGAAAGACGAACCAAACACTGAAAAATCATCCATAAAGACCTCCAAAAACCGTTCTACCATGTCAGAAAATATACTCATCATGCAGCGCTGAAAAGTCGCAGGGGCATTGCATAGCCCGAAAGGCATGCGTCTATACGCAAAGGTACCAAAGGGACAGGTAAAAGTGGTTTTCTCCTGATCTTCTGGGGAAATAACGATCTGATTATATCCAGAGTAGCCATCTAAAAAGCAATAGTGACTATGTCCAGCTAATCTCTCTAGCATCTGGTCAATGAAGGGAAGGGGAAAGTGGTCCTTCCTAGTGACCTTGTTCAATTTCCTATAGTCAATACAAACACGCCAACCCGTGGTCATTCGGGTCGGGATTAACTCATTGTTATTATTCTGGACTACAGTAGTACCAGATTTCTTGGGAACAACCTGAACGGGGCTGACCCACTTACTGTCTGAAATAGGGTAGATAATTCCTGCATCTAATAGCTTAAGAACCTCAGTTCGAACTACTTCTTTCATATTGGGGTTTAGTCGACGTTGCATCTCCCTAGAAGGTTTGGTGTCTTCCTCTAAATAGATCTGATGCATACAAACAGTAGGACTTATACCCTTAATGTCTGCTATGGTCCACCCTAAAGCTTCTTTGTTGTTTTGAATGACGGTTACTAGCCTACTTTCCTGATCTATATCCAAGTCGGAAGAAACAATCACAGGTAAAGTCTCAGACGGGCCTAAAAACACATACTTCAGGGTATCTGGCAATGGTTTTAGGTCCAACTTAGGAGGCTCTAAAGAAGGAACTAGGGTAGACTTAGAAACCGGTAGTGGTTCGAACTTAGGTTTCCATCCATTACTAGTATCTAACAAAGGGGTTGAATCTAACAAAGCATTCACCTCATTAATTACATTATCATCATCAAAATCAATCCCAAAGTGAGCTAGGCATTTTTCTAATGGATCTTCTAACAAAGTGTTTGGTAATGACTCCTCGACTAGTGTTCCTATCATGTTCACCTCTTCTACATTCGAGTCATCTAGTTCAGAGGGTAGCTTACTAATATTAAAAATATTCAGCTCAATAGTCATATTACCAAAAGACAAATTCATAATACCATTTCGACAGTTAATGATCGCATTGGATGTAGCTAAAAACGGGCGACCTAAAATCACTGGTATTTGGTTCTCTGGGTCAGGGACAGGTTGGGTATCTAAGATAACAAAATCCACTGGATAAATAAACTTGTCAACCTCTATGAGAACATCCTCGATCACACCACGAGGAACTTTAACGGACCTATCAGCTAACTGAAGTGTTATCTGGGTAGGTTTCATCTCACCAAGTCATAGCTTAAGGTACACATGATATGGAAGTAAATTTACACTGGCTCCTAAGTCAAGCAAAGCTTTCTCAACACGGTACTTACCTATTGTACAAGCAATGGTAGGGGACCCTGGGTCTTTATACTTAGGAGTAGTGGTATTCTGAATAATAGAACTCACATGACTAGCTATGAAGGCTTTCTTCTGCACACTGAGCTTACGCTTTCGCGTACACAAGTCCTTAAGGAACTTGGCATAAGAGGGAATCTGCCTAATTGCATCTAATAATGGAAGGTTGATATTAACCTGCTTAAAAACCTCCAATATATCATTAAAGTTGGACTCCCTCTTAGTCGGAACTAGCAGCTGTGGGAATGGGGCTCTGGGAACAAAGCCGGGCTCAACAGGACCCTCATTGGTCTCCTTGGAGACTCTATCAGTCTCCTCATTTTCTGGCTCAGCAGGGTGAACTACAGCATGTTCACTATCAGGCATGGCAACCTTGTTGTCAACTTTCTTTCCACTCCTAAGGGTTGTGACAACATTCACATGATTGTACGATTTCTCTCCTTTTGGGTTGGGATCAATACGACTAGGGAACCTTCCATCTTCTCTCTCACTTATGAACTTAGCTATTTGTCCTACTTGAAGTTCTAATTTGGCAAGACTCTGGGAATTATTCTTCAATTCTTGCCTAGTTTCCTGTTGAAAGCTCATGTGGTTCTTTGTTAGCATTTCATGGTTATTTGCTAACATAGTGAGAGTATCCTCTAAGGTAGAGATCTTTTTCTCGGAAGTGTTCTGAAACTGGGTTTGACCTGAAGAGTTCTTAAAACCAAAACCTGGGGGAGGCTGAGAATTGCTAGACTGGCCTTGACTCTGGCCTTTAGACCAAGAGAAATTATGATGGTTTCTCCAACCAGGGTTGTAGGTTTCTGAGTATGGGTCAAACTTCTGGCGGTTCTCAAACTTAGCATTGTTATAGACAGCATGGGCTTGCTCTTCACTAACCTGACCTTCCCAAAATGAATTATCGGGCTCTATTCCACAACTAGAGACTTGAGAGGCTCTATTAGGTTCAACAAGGGACCTATTTTTAGTCTGACCCATTTCTAAAGCTTCTAACCTTCTGGATAAAGCAGCAAACTTAGCATCTGACGCAAAACTCGTATCTACCATATTGGTGCTACTTCTATTGACCAAGAGTCTTTTAGGGGGTTCAACACAAGATTCCCACTGTTGGGATTTTTCAGCGATAGCTCCTAAGAAGGCAAAAGCATCATCAGCATTTTTACTAGTGAACTCACCAGCGCACATAGACTCAACCATGGCTTTGGTCGAATAGTCTAAACCATCATAAATAATCTGTACAAGTTTCATATTATCAAATCCATGGTGAGGACACTGAGATAGGAGATCATTGAATCGCTCTAAAAACCTATAAAGAGACTCTCCCTCTTGTTGCACACTAGCACTAATTTATGCCTAACAGCTGCAGTTTTATGCTTAGGGTAGAATTTCATATAGAAGGCAGCGATAAGTTCCTGCCATGTTTCTATGGATTCAGACGGTAGGTTGTTAAGCCAGGTCTTGGCTTTGTCTCTCAAAGAAAAGGGAAACATCTTAAGTTTCAAGACTTCATCGGTAAGGTCCTTTATCCTAATTGTCCCACAGATTTCCTCAAAGTCCCTAATATGAAAATAAGGGTTCTCATCATCTTTTCCTAAGAATATAGGGATCATCTGAAGAATACTAGGTTTTATCTCGAAATTAGCCGTAGTGGCTGGCAATTTAATGCATGAAGCTCAGTTGGTCCTAGTTGGGAACATGTAATCTTTCAAAGTTGCCATCGTTGGCACAACTGGAGTACTAGGGGTACTTTTGTCACTCAGATATAAATTCTCAAAACTGAAGTTTCCAAAAACAGGGCTCTCCAAAGAAGAGTCTTCGAGCTCCCTGCTTAAATCAGAAGAACTACTAGGTTTTTCGCTAATCAATCGACCTAGAGTATCTCTTTTCCAAGCCCTATTAACAAAATCGGGCATACACTAAAAAGAATTCAAAAAGAAATAAAAAAAATCCTGACAGGAAGGTTCTAGCAATCACACAGCAGGCTGACTCGACTTTACCACAGCAAACCTAAAGATTTCTAGCAAACAACAAGCATGATGGCTCCACTTAGATTGTTTCTAGACCAGCTTCTAATCCTTCGAAAGGGAATTCGTTACAATTTGAGCAAACCCCTCTGGAATCAATCCGAGTTAAAGCAAGTTGAATCGAGGCGAGGGAAGCTCAGAGGAGCTTTGATACCCAAAACCTCACTGATCCAATGCGGCGCAGTCACGCATTCAACTCGCAGAAACCGTCAAGAACTTCGAGGTGTGCTTAAAAGAGTAACCAATATTTTTCGAATAATTGTCCTGTTAAGCTCGATACCCTATAGGTCTCTTTCTAGTCCAAATTTTAGGCTTAGGTTCGCTTTAGGTTTCGTTTTCCTAAGGCGGGCAAGAAGGGAGCGGTGATGAAATCCGAACCCTTATCTTATATGGTCCAGTCCTTGCCCTTTACTAGGAATTTAAAAACAGTCCATATTCAAGTCCTCAACATATATTCACCTTAAGGAGTCCAGTAACCCGCTTGCAGGAGATTCGCGGGTGTTTAGAATTTTACCTCCCGTACCAGACGGGCGAAGAACCGCTGAAGTCGACTCGGGCCACGACTCCTATGCCGTGTGCGAACCCGAGGGGCCGAGACGATATCGTAATCGTCGTCCTTCCCTGCAAACAGTTTATATTTAAGGGTACCCTTCCGTAGGGTTAAAAAAATAAAAATAAAAATGTCCCAAAATTAATGTCCAAAGTCCATAAAAAAAAAATACAAAAGAAAAGAAAAGAAAGTCTAATAAAAAAAAATTACAAAAAAAATGTCTCTCTTTTTTTTTTCTCTTTTTATCAAAATAAATAAATAAAATTCTTCTTCTTTCGCTCCTTTAGCTTTGCTTTTCGCTCCCAAACTTTAAGTAAATCACCACAAGCTTTGGCAAATTTATCTCTCGCTCCAACTTCAAAAATCTGCAAGGAAACAAAAAAAACCAAAAACGTAAAGAAGAACAAGAATAATAATAAAAAAAAAATCTAAAAAAAAATGCTAACTAAACACAGGTCCGCGTCGGCGGCGCCAAAAATTTGATGGTTTTTCAAATAGTGATTGTAGTAGTGGTAAAAACTGGGTCTTTTCAGACTTGTGAAGGTAACAAAATTTCTAGATTTAAATAAAATTTAGGAAAAATAGCAAACTGAAGTAAAATTTTATGGAGAAATAGGGGTTAAGATTCCACCAATCAACAATACTTATGTGATCTAATATTTTTTTACTATGCAATTTAAATAATTGGGTTGATTCTAAAAATTGCCAAGAGCAGATTTTCCAAAATATCAAATGTTAATCACAAGTATAATGCATCAAGATTCTAAAACTAAGCATGCATTATCAAGGGAAAACACAGTTGATTAATAAAAACCATTTAAATCATTTTTATCAATGCAATTAATCATATAAAAATATTGCATAAATTAATAAAATAGAGATTACCACATAATTATTGTGAGAATGGCTTCCTCTGTCACCCCTTGGATTGGGTTTAGCTCCTCATCCCAAAAACATGATCATAAGATGTATTCATGGCTTAATAATGTGTTTTTATTGATGAAAATGGTGTAAAAAGAAGTTTGCAACGCTGTATAAATGTTACAGCGTCACTGTTACAAAGTGGAAGGGTCTTAAAAACAACGATAGTAGCACTAACTGCTGTGAAACAACGACAGTTGGTTTTGAAATTAAGACTGCTGAAGAACGACGGACTCTGCGAGTCTGTTCTTCGTGTTCTTCAGGTTCTTCAATGGCAGCAGCAGCAGCAGCACCAATTCTCTGTAACTTCCTCTACTCGTCTCTAAATTCCTCCTAACTCTCTCCTAAGGGTTTCTAAACTTTTCTATGACTTGAAACCACTCTTATATAGCCCTCAAATCCCAAATAACTCGTATAAATTCCGACTTTTTCTTCTCTGCGCTGTTGAGAGAATAATCCCTTCTGTTGAGCTTTTTCACGTGTTGTTAGCTATAAAATAGCTACCAAACTCTTCCCTAGACTTGAATAAGACCATGTACATGTTAATCCATCGTCAAATTCCTCCAGAAATCTCTCAAAAATCTTTGAAAGTGCACAACAGGACACGTCTCTCTGTTTTAACTTTGATTGCTTCTCCCGGATATTCTAGCCCAATTAAGCCCATGAAATCATCCATACTAGAATTTTATATCCATATCACGTCCAGCCCAATCAATTTCCGGTGTTTAATCTCCCTAAAACAGCTCCAACAATCGGATCAAAAATCAACAGCGAAATGCATGGCCTTTCCCGCCAAAACTAGTATTTGAAATTTGAAGAAGACCTCCCCCTATCCAGTTCTGGTGTCCCTTTAGCAGCTGCCTGGAAATGGGTCACCCCTTAGTAATTAGGTTACCCCTTATCCAAAATCAAGGATCCGTATAGCAAGTGTCCTCTGGGGCATTTTCGCACTTTTTTCGGGGTTCCTCCGGGGTATTTCTGGGATACTTCCGGTACACTTCTGAGGCGCTTCCGGTACGTTATCAACGGAGGTCCAGATGCCACATTTTTAGCCAAATTCGCCGCAAGAGATTATTTTCCAAAAACACCTACAAATACATAAAATAACCAAATAAGTACAATATCGAGTACTAACAATATATACAAATGAGCTATATTAGACACATAAATGCGTCTATCACGTACTAAAGACTCAAAGTACTTGTTACAAAAATGTGAACCGCCGTCACTGATGATAGCTCTAGGGGTACCAAAACGTGCAAATATGTTTTCCTTTAGAAATGAAAGTACCACCTTGTGGTCATTTGTTCTGGTTTCTATGGCTTCTACCCACTTAGAAACGTAATCAACTGCGACTAGGATGTACAACTTGCTGTCAGACATGGGAAATGGACCCATGAAGTCTATCCCCCAAACATCAAAAATCTCCACAATCAAAATGGGGTTCAATGGCATCATGTTTCTCCTCGAAATGCTTCCTAGCTTTTGACAGCGCTCACAAGCAACACAATAATCATGGCAATCCTTGAACAATGATGGCCAATAGAATCCACACTGCAAGATCTTTGCAGCGGTTTTCTTGGCACTGAAATGGCCTCCACATGCTTGGTCATGACAGAAAGATATCACATCTTTCTGTTCAGTGTTGGGGACACATCTCCTAATGATTTGGTCCGGGCAGTACTTAAAAAAATATGGGTCATCCCAAAGGAAATGTTTAACTTCAGCCAGGAATTTAGAGCGGTCTTGTCTCGACCAACGTGAGGGCATCCTACCTGTAGCGAGGTAGTTAACAATATCAGCAAACCAAGGAAGGTCTGAGATAGACATCAGCTGTTCATCTGGGAATGATTCTCTAATCAGCTCACATTCATCAATAGACTCTAAAGTTAATCTAGACAAATGATCAGCAACCACATTCTCACAACCTTTCTTATCACGGATTTCGAGATCGAATTCCTGTAATAAGAGTATCCATCGAATAAGGCGAGCTTTAGCATCCTTCTTGGAAAGAAGATACTTCAAAGCCGCATGGTCTGTGTATATGATGATCTTAGATCCTATCAGATAAGATCTAAACTTGTCTAATGCGAAAACGACGGCAAGCAATTCCTTCTCGGTAGTTGAATAATTGAGTTGGGCATCATTAAGGGTTTTGCTAGCATAGTATATCACATATGGTAGTCTATCAACTCGTTGTCCTAAAACAGCACCAACAGCATAATCAGAGGCATCACACATAAGTTCGAACGGTAGTTCCCAATCGGGTGGTCGGACTATAGGAGCGGTGGTGAGAAGGGTTTTTAATTCCTCCCATGCCTTCACACAAGCAGCATCGAAATTGAAGGCAACATATTTGGAGAGAAGACTGCACAGAGGTCTGGAGATTTTGCTGAAATCTTTGATGAATCGCCGGTAAAAACCAGCATGACCTAGAAATGATCTGATCTCCTTCACAGAGCAAGGTTGTGGTAGATGTTGAATGAGGTCAACTTTAGCTTTATCCACTTCAATTCCTTTTTCTGAGATGATGTGTCCTAGAACTATTCCTGAATTCACCATAAAATGGCATTTTTCCCAATTTAGAACAAGGTTCTTTTCTTTACATCTGGATATCACGAGGGCAAGATGCTTCAAACATTCGTCAAACGAGGAACCAAAAACAGAGAAATCATCCATAAAGATCTCGAGAAAACTATCTATCATGTCAGAAAAAATGCTCATCATGCAACGCTGAAAAGTAGCAGGTGCATTACACAACCCGAAGGGCATACGTCTATAAGCAAACGTCCCAAATGGACACGTGAATGTAGTTTTTTCCTGATCTTATGGGGCAATGTGAATTTGGTTATAACCGGAAAAGCCATCTAGAAAACAGTAGTGACTGTGTCCAGACACACGTTCTAGCATTTGGTCAATGAAAGGGAGCGGGAAGTGATCTTTCCTTGTTACTGTGTTCAACTTCCTGTAGTCAATGCATACTCGGCATCCTGTGGTTGTACGAGTAGGGACTAATTCATTCTTGTTGTTCTGAACTACAGTAATGCCTGACTTCTTAGGCACAACTTGAATGGGACTAACCCATTTGCTATCGGGAATTGGGTATATGATACCCGCATCAAGTAGTTTCAGGATCTCTCCTTTGACTACATCTCTCATGTTAGGATTAAGTCTCCTTTGCATTTCCCTAGATGGTTTGGCATTCTCTTCAAGGTTAATGTGGTGCATGCAAATGGTGGGACTAATTCCTTTGAGATCTGAGATGGTCCATCCTAAGGCCTCTTTGTGTTCCTTAAGTACTTCTAAAAGCTTACTTTCCTGTTCCGTGTCTAAACATGATGAAATAATGACGGGTAAAGTATCAGAAGAACCTAGGAATGCGTACTTCAACGTACTAGGCAATGTTTTCAATTCAAGCTTGGGTGGCTCAACAATGGATGGAATAAGCTTGGAATCTGAGAGTAAGGGTGGTTCCACTTCATATTTCCTTTCAGTGATGTCCATTTGAGGTACAGATTAGAGCAGAGATAGGACGTCACTACAGTATGCATCATCATAGGAATCTGGGTTAAAGTTCTCCATACATGCTTGAAAGGGGTCGACGGATAGAATGTTAGTCAATGAATCTTGCATTAATCCTTCAATCATATTAACTTCATGCACATCATCATCATCAAGATTCACAGGTTGTTGACTAATATCGAACACATTCAATTCTACCGTCATGTTGCCAAAAGACAGTTTCAACACTCCATTACGACAATTAATGATCGCGTTGGACGTAGCCAAGAAAGGACGTCCTAAGATGACAGGAATGTGACAGTCTGGGTTTTGTACAGGTTGAGTGTCTAAGACAATGAAGTCTACGGGAAAATAGAATTTGTCAACCTTGATCAAAACGTCTTCGACCACTCCACGAGGAATCTTGACAGATCGGTCTGCCAGTTGTAGAGTGATAGATGTTGGCTTCAACTCCCCAAGACCTAACTGCTCATAAACAGAATATGGCAGTAGGTTAACACTTGCACCTAGGTCTAATAACGCTTTATTGACCGTGTGTTCTCCTATAGTGCAAGAAATTGTTGGACATCCTGGATCCCTAAACTTGGGTGGAGTTTTGTTCAGAATAATGGAACTCACCTGCTCAGCTAAGAAAGCACGTTTCTGCACATTGAGCTTGCGCTTTTGAGTGCACAAGTCTTTGAGGAATTTAGCATAAGCAGGGATTTGCCTAATTGCTTCAAGAAAAGGGATGTTGATGTTGACTCTCTTGAATAGATCTAACATCTCATTATAATGGGTACTTTTCTGTTGGTAGATCAATCTTTGAGGAAATGGGGCAACAGGAGAATGAGTTGGCAAAGGGACATTCGCAGTAGTAGAATTGTCAGGCTTTCCAACTTGCTCAGATTCTTTGGTTTTCTGGGGTTGTGGAGACAACGTGGAATTTGTATCAGACTCATTGGGTTCGCCTACGTTGTTCTCGATGATTTTACCACTTCGGAGGGTGGTAACGGCATGGACTTGATCGGGTGAGGTTTCAGTGCAGGATGTTGTGCCTGTTTGAAATATCCTCTTTGGATTTTGTTGGGGTTGGCTAGGAAGTTTACCCTTTTCCCTCTCACATATTTGATCCATCTTTTGATCTAGATTTTTCTGACTTTGCATCAGAGTCTGGAACATCTCCTCTAGAGCGGATAATCTCTTGTCGGTATGGTGTTGAGGATAAGATTGTTGAGAGTTTGATTGTTGTTGAGGGTTCCTAGGATGTTGATAACCTTGATTGTTCTGATATCCCTGATTGTTTTGATAGCTCTGATTGGGTTGAGATGGTCCTCCCTGAGTGGGTCCTTTGGACCATGAAAAGTTAGGGTGGTTTCTCCATCCTGGATTGTAGGTCTGTGAATAGGGGTTATGTTCTTGTTTTTGAAACATGGCATGTGCCTGTTCAAGCCTAGATTCCTGGACTGCAAGCAAATCGGGACAATTTTGGAATTGATGGCTGGGATCGTTACAAGCGGCACAAACAGACGAAGCGACATGTTCTCGGAGAGTAGTGGTGGAAGGTTTTGAATTTTTATGTAGTTCTAACTCTTCTAATCTCCTAACTATTGATGCCATGTTTGCTCTTCCCTCGAAATCCGCTTCAATCCTAAAAGCCTTCGCTTCGGATGTAGTCTTTCTGGGTTCACGGATGGATTCCCACTGTTGCGTCTTTTCAGCTACTTCAATCAAGAAGTCCCAAGACGCATCAGCAGTTTTGTCTACGAATAGACCATTACACATCGACTCAACCGTTGTTCGGGTGGACACATCTAGACCTTCATACAAAATTTGCACAAGTATCCATTTTTCAAAACCATGATGGGGACATTGGAGCAATAATTCATTGAATCTCTCCAAGTATCTAGCTAAGGTCTCACCCTCTAATTGCACAAAGCTATTCAGACTTTGACGAATTGTCGCAGTCTTGTGGTTCGGGAAAAACTTTTTGAAAAACTCCTTTATGAGGTCATCCCATGTCATGATGGATTGAGGCTGTAAAGCATAAAGCCAGGCCTTTGCTTTATCTTTTAGGGAGAAAGGAAAGAGCCTTAACTTTAGGGTTTCGTCGGACATTTGAGTGAAACGCAGAGTTCCACAAATTTCCTCGAATTCTCTCACGTGGTGGTACGGGTTTTCATTCTCAACACCTCTAAAAATAGGAAGCATCTGTATTGTGCTTGATTTCAGCTCATAATGGCCATTAGCCTCGGGTAGCACAATACAAGAAGGTTGACTGGCTCTAGTTGGGTACATATAATCCTTGAGGGTACGGGGTTCTCCCATTGTTTCTGGTTGATCTGGACTGTCTCCCTCAGAACTTAGAATTTCGATAGGTTCGTCTGGGTTAATTCTAACAAGTCTGTTTGTTTGGTCTCTGTAGGTCACAATCATGTCCTAGTAGGTACCTTAACTAACATGTTGGTCAGACAGAGCAATCGGAAACAATTTGGCCCACAAGGGTTACGAAGATTTGGTTTTGAATGGGTTTTGGTTTTAATAAGGGATTTTGTTTTTGGTTTAAAATTGGGCTTTGGAAAAATTTTTGAACTAAACCTAGCATAAATTAGCACAACTCATAAAAGAAAATAAAAACAATAATAATAATTAAGACAAGCCCATAAAAGAAAAAGAAAAATAAAAGAAAAAGAAAAAAACAAAAAAATAATTACAGTCCCAAATATAAAAGAAAAAGAAAAAGAAAATAAATAAAAATTATTACAATCCAAATAAATAATTAAATTAATTATTACAAGCCCGAATTTGAATTTAAATGAGGCGCAAGTGGGTTAACTCATGGGTTAGGCTTACTTGGTTTTTGGAGGGAAGCCCAAAAATAGGCTTTTAGTCCCCTTTTAGTTGCACAGCCCAGTTGGGCTTTAGGATCGTCCTAAGCAGCTCACGCTCAAGCCCAGCAACAGTTGAAGTGACTCAGCAAAACAGGCCCAACAGAATCTGCAGAGAAGCCCAGCAGAAAAGGCAAGCCCAGGAGCAGAAGTTGCAAGCCCAGCGAAATTGAGGTTACTAAGCCCAGCTCAGTTGGTTCAAGCCCAGCAACAAAGGTTGGAACAGAGCCCAGCAGCAGAGCGTGCACAAGCCCGGCAGAAACAGAAATAGGCGAGCCCAGTTGACAGCTTCAGTTGGCAGCAGCAGGCTTTGGCTTGGCAGCAACAGCACAGCACAGCTTGGCAGCAGCAACAGCAGCAGCAGCAACAGCAGCAGTAGCAGCAACAACAGCAGCAGCAGGCTTTGGCAAAGAAGGCACCAGCAGCAGCAGCACAGCCAAGGTGGTACCTGCAATGATCACAGAGTGCAAAGATAGTCAGCCAAGATAGTCAGGCCAACCCTGCAAAGATAGTCAGGCAAGTATGCAATGATCTGCTGCAATGTTTGCAAGCAGAGGGTTGCAATGATAGTGAAGCAGGCCTGCAATGATTGCAAGGCAGAGATGCTAATGGAACTCAGCAGTGGCAACACCACTCCCCGGCAACGGCGCCAAAAACTTGGTGTGCCAATGGAAAACACACAGAAACTTGCAAGTATACAAGGCCAAGTTTATAGAATAGAAGGAAAGCAGGGGAAAGTCCACAGGGAGTGGGAGCACTATAATAGAAACCTAAGCTAACAATGGAGACAGTGAGCAAGACAAAGTAATATGGCATACAAAGTGGCAGAAGTAAAGAACCAAAGCAGCAAGGTAAAGCAAAGCAGCAAAGAAAACAGCTAAGAACCAAGGCTTGGAAGCCAAGGGCAGAGGTGAGTTTGTGCACTGACTTCAGTGCACAATAGGCTTCAAAATGCAAGAACTAAGCAAAACAGTAAAGGAATGTAACTAAGCAGTGAATAAAAGCAGTGAATAACTAAGCAGTGAATAAAAACAGTAAAGGAATGTAACTGAAGAAAGGAATTGTGGCTAAGCTAAGGCTTAGATTCCACCTTGTGTTCTAATCAAATAGCATATTCCTAGGTTGAGTTGAGTCCTATGCATACAATAGAAAGGAAAGAAAAACAGCTTGCTAACAGAAATACCCCTAGTATTGACTGTCTTTTGACAGCACAATCAATCACAAGCAATCATAGCACTGCTTTCTTCCCAATGCACAAGAAAAACAAGCATATGGCATCCTATCCTAGCAATTTACCATTTGACAGTGCACCAAGGCTTCATCAAAGCCTTAGCTTGTTGCTAATTAGCTCATACTACACATGATAACAACAATAACATTCATAATATATGATAAATGAAACAACATTCTCAACATTGAAGATAAAAATCAAAACATCATATAACATTCACTATCAACTGTCATGAGATGAACTGAAATTTTAATTGTGACATAAAACAGAACAAAATGTTTTTCTGGCTAGTCCAGAGATCATCCCCCTCCTACCCCTCTTCATCACCCCCTATTTATATCACTAAACAAAATCCCCAAAAATCAGGGCTACATCAGTCCAATTAGGGTTTGGTGAAAATACAAAATTGACTCACCTAACAGCTCTGATTTTACTCAATTATCTTCACCCACTCTGCTATTTCTAGTTACAATCAACAATTCCCAAAAATTCTTTAATTTGTAAAATTAGGGTTTTCTGTTGTGAAATAGAAATCAAAATTCACTCACCAAAACTTTGAATTGACGTCGCCCCATGTCTTCTCTGCCTCTCTCGGTTCTTATCCATGCGCCTATTGATGCAATTGCTCCCTAATTTGAGGTGTTTTATCAACCCTCACCTAGGTCAGTTGGTGAGAGAGGTTAAAGCGCTTCGAATTAGGGGGATGGGTCGTGTCGGGTAATGATGGAGATGGTGGATGTGATGGTGGTGACAGGAGTGATGGATGATGGAAGTAGCAGGTGGAGGTGATGGTGGTGGAATGGGTGTTTCTGTTGCAGAGAGGGGGAGAGGAAGACGAAGGTGGAGGTCGATATGGGTTAGGGTAGGGAGCTGTTTGGTTAGGTCATAGGGTTCGAGTATTAGTGTGTTAGGCGGGTGTATCAAGATGTGTGTACCACGAGCTGAAGCCGCTGGATATGGAGATGGTAGGTGGATCGTACGGATAAGGAAGAAGCAGCTTGTAGAGACCGTAGGATGTAAAATACAACGAAGTCTACGGTGCGAGATTAGGTTAGGTGTTGTAGTGTTTAGCGGAATCATCGGGATTTGATGCACAGGCATAGGAGCGACCGTAGGATGCTGAAATGCTTCGATCTGACGGCTGAAATCCGAGACGGGCTTGGATATAGAAAAAAGGTTTGGGTGAGGGTTTTGGGCTTTGGGTATGCCAGGCCCATATCTTCTTTAAGAACAATTCTTCCTCTTCAAGCCCACTTCTAGCCTTTTGGTCTTGTGCACGACATTCTTCGCGGCTTTTCACTACTTTTCTTCTCTTTTCGCTCCGCAATTCATCCAAACTTTATTTATTACCTAAAAATGCAAAATTAAGTAAGAAAAATATTTATTCTTGAAAACAATGAAAATACAGAATATGGAATAAAATGTAGAATTACTGCGCAAAAGATGAGTTAAATGCCAACAAAAAGGGATAAAATTATACAATATTTGGCACTCATCATGAATCCCCAACAATTATCCGCTATTTGGGACCTTTGACAGGCGATCTCTTTACCGCTAGATTTGCGGATTGTCACTTTGATGAGACAACCTTCCAGTCGTTAGGGGGAGGTATGGAAAAGGATTTCCTAAGGGAACGACAGGAATTGTCGTGGTGTGTCCCCACTTTGTCTCATCTTGATCCCCGCACCTCACAATGTGAAAATGAAGTGCAAAGAATTATTGATCTTCAGAATGTGGCAAACTCAATGCCTGATGCATTCACTGATATTGCTAAAGTGACGAGATCACACATACCAGCTGCAAACGTGCCTGCAAGGTTAGAATCCCTAATACGGGAAAAGGCACCTTATATAGAGGTGTCAAACCTACACTTGATGGAAGTGTAGCTGAGGTCGTGGCCCCCCAAAGGAAGAGGGGAAGACCACCTGGTTCGATGGATACTCACCCAAGGAAGAAAAGAGTGAGTAAGGCACAATCCGATCCATTTATCATCAATATAGATAATCCCTCGCATGAAACTGTCTCTGATTACAGTTATGTCCATGAATCAATACTGGAGGACGCTCCGATGTTTGAAATGATTCCAGAGAACAAAGAAATCTCTTTATGAGAGTGCATACGTGTTGATGGAAAGATCCTCCACGCATATTGATGATGCATTTGCATACACCGTTGCTCAAGAGATCATTGAGCACGATGACATCGAACCACGCTCTATTGCAGAGTGTCAAAAAAGAGCAGACTGACCTAAATGGAAAGTTGCAATCCAGGAAAAATTAAATTCACTGGCAAAGAGACGGGTATTTGGTGCGGTAGTGCTAACCCCACTAGGTGTAAAGCTCGTAGGACATAAATGGGTATTTGTCAGAAAGCGTAATGAGAAGAATGAAGTCTTGAGGTATAAGGATTGCCTTGTGGCGCATGGTTTCTCACAACGCCCTGGAATTGATTATGAGGAAACATACTCTCCCGTAATGGATGTCATAACGTTCCGCTACTTACTTAGCTTGGTAGTTTCAGAAGGACTTGAAATGCATCTTATGGATGTGGTTACAACATATCTCTATGGGGATCTAGATTCAGATATATACATGAAAGTGCTTGATGGCCTTCCATTGCTCGAATCAAGTAACTCTAAACCACGGAGTGCGTTTTCAATTAAGTTGAAACGCTCACTTTACGGATTAAAGCAATCCGGGCGGATGTGGTATACCCGTCTAAGTGATTATTTGATTGGGAAGGTATATACAAATAATGAGTTATGCCCCTGCGTATTTATAAAGAAAACGAGTTCCATATTTGCAATTATAGATGTTTATGTTGATGATATGAACATAATAGGTACTCTTGATGAAATAAGAGAAACCGCAAGCTACTTGAAATCTGAATTTGAGATGAAAGATCTTGGAAAAACTCGGTTTTGTCTAGGACTTGATCTAGAACACCGAGCCTGTGGAATACTAATCCACCAGTCTGCATATGTCCATAAGATACTCAGGCAATTCAATATGGACAAGGTGCATCCTGCTAGCACTCCCATAATTGGTCGAAGTTTAGATGTACAAAAGGATCCATTTCGTCCAAAGGAAGATGGCGAAGAGGTATTGGGAGATGAAATTCCCTACCTAAGTGCAATAGGCGCATTATTGTACTTAGCACAATGTACTCGACCTGATATATCATTCTCAGTAAACTTGTTAGCTAGATATAGCTCAGCGCCAACGCAGCGTCATTGAAATGGTATAAAGAATGTATTCAAATACCTTAAAGGAACCATTGACATGGGTCTATTTTATCCCTATGAGGACGAAAGGAGGATTGCTAAATCAACCCCCTACACTGAAACCCCAAATAATGTTTTGGTTGGTTTTGCTGATGTTGGGTACCTCTCTGACCCATATAAAGCTCGATCCCAAACTCATTATGTATTCACCATTGGGAACACATCGATATCCTGGATATCGACCAAGCAAACTCTTGTAGCTACCTCCACGAACCACTCAGAGATCATTTCCCTATATGAAGCGGTTCGTGAGTGTATATGGTTAAGGTCTATCATTACACATATTCGAGGGACGAGTGGTTTGAATTCCACCATTGAAGAGCCAACATGCATCTATGAAGATATTGCAGCTTGTATCGAACAGATGAAGCAAGGGTATATCAAAGGTGATAATACTAAACATATTTCACCAAAGTTCTTTTACAATAAGCAACAACAGTGCCTCTTAAACATTCAAGTCAACAAAGTACCGTCTGATGAGAATATGACAGACTTATTTACTAAGTCACTTCCTAAGTCCTTATTTGAAAAGCACGTAAAGAGTATTGGACTAAGGAAATTGTACGAACTCCCTTGATTGCAATCAGGGGGAGATGGCGACATCAGGGGGGAGCGAGTGTTTGTTGAACTATTTTTCCCTTCACCGAGTATTATTTTGTCCCAATGGGTTTTTGTTACTCGGCAAGGTTTTTAATGAGACAACAACAACACCAAGTTTATGACTCTCCGATTGAAACTATCTTTTTCCCACAGGGTTTTTATATTTTAGGTTTTTCTGAAGAGAAGTGGCCAGCTTTATCAACACGTTGTACTCTTTTCTCTTCATCAAGGTTTTGTCCCATTGGGTTTTCCTTTTCAAGGTTTTAACGAGGCAACACATTTGAAGTTCCGCTTTTGAACCGCACAAGGGGGAGTTATAGGGCCTATGGCCCATGGATGTGCGGTCCATTAGACTACTAGGGTTTTCCCTTGTACTTGTATAAATAGAACACTAAACCTATGTAATGGGGTTCCTCTCTTTGGTTAATAACATGTCCTTCTCTCTTTTGTCTCTTTCTTACTCAAATAAAATAATTATTATCTTGAGTAATAATTATAACCATCTGAGATAATTATGACCTCTTTCTGTTAGGATTTATCCGGGCTTCCATAATAAGCAAAAATGGGTTTCCATAATAAACCAAACAGGCTTCAATAATAAGCCAACTGGCTTTCTAAATATGCCAATTACGTTTCCATAATAAACAAAATCGGATTCAATAATAAGCCAACTGGGCTTCTATAATAAGTCATGTGGGTTTCTTTAATAAATCGATTGGGCTTCCAAAATAAGCCAATTGGGATTCTATAATAAGCTATGTGGGTTTCTTTAATAAACCGACAGGTTTCCATAATAAACCAAACAAGTTTCTCCAATAAACCATGTTTCACCGGTATTGAATAGCTTGTGCGGTACGCACGTGTACCATTTTAATGGGGTACAAACAGGTGGTACTAGGCCACCTGAACGAAGCACTCTTATTACAACAGTATAGTGACTATACCATATCTTCTTACGACGAGCATTTATTGGATGAGATATTAGTTCTTGTGCAGAATGTTCTAACATTTTATAGACCGTACTGTAATACCCATTAGGCTCCCTCCATTGTTTCATTGCCTGATTGATGGTTGCCACTTGCATCTTTTTCAGTTGCCTGATCTTTCTTCAATAAAAAATTTAGGGATGTATCTATGCAGGATACAAGAGGGGAGTAAAAGTAATTGAATATGGGATGATATTTTAGAGGGATTGAGAATTACCTTAAATGAATTATTAATTATAATAATAAAATAATAAATGAATTATGAAAAAAAGGCACCACGAGAGTATTTTATTAAGAATCAGAATCAGGATTACAAGGAATGGTGGGCAGCCTAGCAACAAGCTGAGCGCCAACACCCTTTTGAATAACAATACCCAATCTATGAAAAAGAGAATTACCAATTTTATGATTGGCATCATATCTAATGAGGCAGTTTCTCAAACGTTTTAAAAATAAAATTGTGTGTTCGCTCAGTTCTCCCAAGGTAGTGAAAGCCAATACTTGGAAACCATGGCCATGTGTTGTACATTTGTCAAGATACTTACGCATCTTTCGAGTCACTGCTGCTGAGATAACATGGCATGGAGAATATGAACGAGTTCTAGTGGTTGTGAATGGAGAGACCCCAGTGACGTCAAAACAAACATCTTACAATCCTCCCAATTGTAAACCATAACATCTGCAGGCTTTAGAGTGTTTTCATTATTGGAGAGAAATCCCAAAGAAACCTCTTTCCTTGCAGCAACCCCTGCCTTGTAACATATGTCAGCTACAACATCGCGAACCATATCATGCCTAAATTTGGGTCCAACTTCACTGGCGCAGTGGATTGCGTGGTCACTATATATATCCATGTGCTTTGCGTAAATGGAGCATGAACTTTTGGCTTCAAAAAAAGGTACGCCTAATCGATATTGAAGCACAACGCTAAACTGTCTCGAGATAACGACTTGGTTTAATCCAGCAATAGGAATGACTTTCAAGAAGTCCATAGCATGCTTCTCCCTGTTATGTTGCCACAGAATAGATACTCTGTCATTCAGAACAAAGCACGAGGGTAAAGTTTCCTTCACAAAATCAAAGTAAGTTGCTTCCAGGTTCTTCATGAAATGGGGGGTAGCGCCATTGATATTGTAGTTGGAAGTTGAAGTGCCACATGCTTGTGCAAAGATCTGCAGATCATGCTCAAAGCCATGGCTCGGATCTGAGGGAGTCGTGAGCTGTAGAATAGCTTGATGTAGGTGCTGAGTTTGCGCAGAAGAAGCCAAGTAACAGTACTTCCCAGTATCAGCCATGGTGTAAACACCAAAGCCTCCATACTTGATTGAAAAAGTATCTAATCTCTGCTGTATCGGTCCGAAGCCAACACCATCACCAACAACAAGTTGCCGTAAATATTGAAGAAGGTGTTGGTCATACAGGAGAGTCGCATCTTGTATGGCCTCAGGTTCGGTGGTTCTTAATGTGAAGTGGAGCTTAGATACTCCTATACAGTTACGAAGTAGGAGCAATTCACTTTGAGTGTCATGAAGTTGTTGTACCTTGAGCATTAGGTTTAAAGTCTTCTCGACCCTGCCCACCACCATATTGCTACAAAATTGCTGATTCAAACTTACTAGGCCACCTAGTAACTTAACACCAAACTCAGGTCTACTAATATTAGAAGGAAAGACACCTTCCTCAAAGCTTCTAAGGTCAGTCGTTGGCCAAAAGATCTCAGTTTTAGTAACATTCAAGAATAGTCCCCTTGTAGGTCCGTCTTGCTGAATAATCTTCAGTGCCTTGGCTACTTCTAACGTTTCGCCTGCGATGGTACCATCATCGAGGTACCAGGCATGAAAGTCTAAAGTACACTGGGTTGCGATCTTGATAGCTAAGGGACGTAGAGTCAGGGAACACAGAAGGGGACCGAGTGGGTCTCCTTGTTGCACACCCTTTGCAGAAGAAAGTACAACATCATTGTAGTAAAAGTCGAGTTGGGTTAGAGTAGTAGAACTCAACCCATTTGGAAATATTAGGACAATGTAAACTGACCTCCTTGAGCATTGCTGACCTGTCGACGAGATTGAATGCATTTACGAAATCAAACAGCATCATGGTTTGAGTTGCACAGTTTCTTTTCAGCTCTAGTAATCTATTGGCAGCGTGTAGAATTCCTTCTCCACCACAAGATGTACCCATTCCAAACTGGAAATCACTTAAATATGTAAACAGATGCTTAAGGAGGAAGCGGCGGCCAGTTTGGAACATAGCCGCCTCCAAATGGTCCCAACTCCAATTGGTCTCACCCCCACCCCCTTGCTTGAGTAATGGTGTAAAGGGTGCGCTCGCAATGAATTCACCCAGAGAGGAAGGGCAATGACCTCCTAACCACAAATTAACTACACCAATTATTGATTGCAGAAGCTCATCTGAAATAGCGGAAGAAGCACCACTGAATGCATCTAAAAGATGATGTGCCCGCAAGCCATCCCTCCCATAGGAGGTTCCTTTGGGAAAGCTCTTAATGGCAGAAAGTACAACATCATCTTCAACAGATAATGCAGGTACAAAGTTATCATGTGCAGGGATAGAAGGAGGTGGCGCTGGTGGGTGTTTAAGCATCAAGTCTTGTAACGTTTCAGGAGTGGCAGGTGCTAATCCATCAGAAGAAAGTATGTGAATTTTAGGCGTGTAATGTCCATAGCTAATTTTCTTCTTACAGACTGCAATGTTGGCACTGACCTTTTTCTTCTTTTTGGATGGTTTGTGTGCGGCTGTTGTTTGCTTTGAAAGACCCAATAATTTTGAACCAAGACTGCACATCCATTCGGCTCTCTCCAGACATTCATGGCTTAGTTAGTTGCATCAATCTGCATTTTTTTGCGCGTGCTAGATCTCTCGTCACTGGGGCAGTTAGGCACATACAGGTTTAGCATACAAATGGGGAGGAGCAATAGTTGCAACCATGTCTGTAAATCTCCAGGCTTTGCAAGTACGTTATCCAGTGTTGTTTTCAGGGATCTAGAAAATTACCGTCTGCATGGGATGGGGTGGGGGTGGGGTATACTTGCAATGGTGGTAATACGTCTCTGAAAAATAAGATCCGACATATCCACAGTCAGGCCATCTACAATAGTGTCCTTATATGAGTTGTTCGATTATGTTTCATACCAAAAGAGCCAACAACTTGTGGTTTTAAGACACCATAGATAAGGAACTCAGCATCTTAGCCATTAACAGGGCCTGCAATAACATCAGCCGGATGTAATTTAGATGTACAAGCCTTTTTCCATGCATGGATATGAAGGCATTTAATACACAATCACATCTGCATGGCATGTAAGACCTTTTCCCAAGTAGCAAAACAATCAGGATTATTCTATACACGTTCTCTGCATATTACTTTATCCTTCTCTGTGGGGAAATGCTTATCCGATATATGGCGATAGATAGAGCTCTTAGCATATCCCCTTACACAAACTCCATCTCCACATCCATCATATCCATTGAATGGGTAAGGAACCTTATCACCTTGTGAGGTTGATGTCGATGGGAACTGAGATGGGGGTGAGGGAGGAGAAGAATACTGCGACCCTCGTAAAGATGATCTGGCTGATGAAGGAGTTTTACACTTCAAGGTTGAAGATGATACCACAGTAACAACACAAGACTTGGGAGAACCAGTGAAAAAAAATGGCTACCTGTAACTGTCACAACTCAAGAATAGACATTAGATTTTAGTGTATGGGAATTTAAGGTTTAAACTCAAATTAACATACAACAAAACACTAATTAAACCTTCACAAAGTAAGTTAAACAACCACAAAGCAAAATCTTCAAAAACTGCTCAAGAAAGAACCACAGAGTCTCCTACTCAATCACCCAGAAACTCCTCTTCAGAGTCCTAAATACAGATTTGCTTTTCAAACAAAAGACCCACTTAACTTCAAAACACTGAACTGCTTAACACAAACTTTACTAGCACAATCACCCAGAAACTGCTACTTCAAAACTGCCTCTGTACTGCAACACAAAATACAAAATTCCCTACTATTGCTTCACAACCCATAAATTTCCAAAGGAAACCCAAAATCCTAATTGGACAAATAAAACTGCTTGGCTATTGTTTCCTCAAGGAACAAAATTGAGAAATTGGATCAACAAGGAACAAAAACTGCACAATCGACTCTGTTAAATCAACACTCTCAGAAGAAAGGAAATCACAAAACCCCAAAATCAAATTTCGACACCCCTAATTTATTAAGCCAGATACTAAGCACAAAACCCTGAAGTTGAATACCACACCTCTAATTCTTGAACATCAACCAGTCACATAATAACCCAAAACACAAAAACCATAATTCGAAATTCAAACACTTACACAGATTGAAGAAACACAACCCTAATAAAAATGAATTATTATTATTTTTTATTTTATTTTATTTTTGAATTATTATTATTATTTTTTAATATTATTAGGATAAAAATAGGTTCATCACACGTCATTAGGAACATCAATATTAAATCTTAGTATAAGCGTATAACTTAATAGTCATGTTTATATTCGTTACATAGGTGTTTTAAAATAATTTTCAACTGTATAAAATTTACAAATATTTGTGGCTTAGTTTGAGAAATGCGTTATTTTTTAATTTTACTAATTATTATCCTTAAGGATATAATTGGAAAAAGTACTTAAAAAATTTCCTTTTTACAACTTTGCCTTAAGAATTGTGCAAACTTGAAATTGATCATCCTTGGAGGGACGGAGGGAGTAATATATATGGATGCAAATACAAAAATGGTATATTATATTTTTTAAATTACTTAGCTTAAACACAAACCGGTGTTCAAAGAACTGGACCAGACCGGTCGGTAGGACAGGTGGACCAGTCACCTTTCTGATACGATTCAATGTTAACCCACTGATTTTGTTAAAAAACGTTTAATTTCTTGAAAATTTGGATGACCCGTCGGTTCAGCCGGTGAAACAAGCAACCCAGTGCGGTCTGAACAGGTTCGGCCCAATGATTTTACAAAGTCTAAAATCTATTTTTTCCTTCTTTCTATATCTTTAATCAAGTCGTCCAAATGTTCGATCAAACCATTCAAACACTCGATCAACCTATTAATCATCTTCATTTCGTATTTCATTAAAATATCACTCAACAGGAAGAAAAACTTATAAAAGAACCAAAAATATCATGAAACCCATGATGAAAAACCGAAAGTTGAATACTAAAATCTCCAATTTCACCATGTTGTAAATCTTCCATAAAACCTATAAAAGTTAAGATAATTGTGGTGGATGTAATAAGAGAGAAGAGGCACAAAGAGTATATCTGCAATTTCTATGTTGTAAATATTCTGTAAAGCATCAGTATGAAACATTTAGACCTCATGATGAAAGTATGAAACAAAACCCATGACCCAAAAGAAGAAAAAAAAGACATCTTTCAACAAAATAATAAAAAAAAAAAATCTTCATTTTAACTTTGTTGTATATCAGTTCATATTAATATATCTATAATTTTTCATTAAAGTTATGGTTCTAACTGAGAGATAGTGGTTGCAATAAGTGTGATCATATGAAAAAAATGAAGCAGAGAGGATGTTGTTCTAGGTTATGTCGTTAGGGAGAGGGGTGGACGAAGACAAAATGTTTTAAGCTTCAAATAAAACTTTAAAGTTAGGGGCAATTACCAATATACCCGGTTATCAATAGTAAGTACCTTTTATATATTGACCCAGTGAACCCCGGTTGAACCATTGGTGGAACCAGTTAATCCTGACCTAGTGACTTTTACGGTTCGATGACCGGGACGGTTCCAAAACATTGCAAAAGACAAGTTATCTTCATTCTCAAGCTAATAGCCTAGGTTGAAATTTATAAGTTTGGACTCCTTGTACCATCACAAGTTATCCCATTACACGTTTGTGTAATATGCTGCAAAAAGGGTTCTCCTATTCTCCCTTGAACCTTCGGGATATGAAAGCGATTTTGAAAGTCTTCTTTAGGTATCCAAAACCTGGGAAGTATCTATAGTTAGGTAAAATAAAAACTTTTATTAAGATTTCAGTTCTTTTAATTTTTGATAGTTATAATTTATTTCGATGTTTAAGCTCTTGTTTATTCAAAGATCTTTTTCTTCTGATATAAGGCCACTCAAGAACTGTAAAAAAATTATTCTAATACCTAAGTAGTTGGACTGAGTTTGGTTACGCCAGTACGCGTACGGGTACGCATACCATTTACTTTTCCAAACTCCAGCAGAAATTCACGGACTTGAAATTCCGCCAGTACGCGTACGGGTACGCATACTTAGTTTTCGGACTTCCAACAACCAACCAGTACGCGTACGGGTACGCATACCATGGTTCTCGGTTTTGGACGTTACACAAATGTGAATACACATTATGTTTATATCCAATCATTGTTACATGTTCTAAACCCTCATTTCAATCATTGAAACATTCTTGGAAGACGGCAATAGCTGTCTCACACAAACTATTAGCTTCAAAACAAATTTCAAATGATCGAATGATCGATACCAAACATTCTGAGTCTACATCAAATGATTGTCTCACACGAATCATGTAAGATGTTACAAGGAGATTTTCACATGATCAACTTTTGACTTTCGTCAAGACTAAAAGATGAGCTTGGTTAAAGAGAGAGCTTACCAACACATATTTCGAGAAATAGATAAGTGAGATAAACTCGACTCGAAATACCAAATGTGTATAATTGAAGTCTATATAGCAATACGACTTTTTGTTTCAAATAGGAGATAAAGTAGATAGACTTTTGAGTGATAGATGAGTTCAAATCTCCACATACCTTTTGGTGATGAAGTTCCACAAGTTCCCTTGAGTAGTTCTTCGTCTTCATTCGATGAACGCCGTGAAGTTAAAAGCTCAACTATACTTCCTATCCTAATCTGAGACTTAGCTATAAGTAGACTAGAAATCAAGACTTATAGTTTTGGAAACTAAACTTGACAAACAAGCTTGAGATAGCAATGCTTGCGAGTTCGACCGGGCAGTGCTCTAACAGATAAGCCTATTTGATTTCCCTTTAGATCAAATATCAAGGCTTGGAAATTTGTTTGCAATAGAGAAATCTAGTAAACCTCATAATACGGAACACCTATACTCACTTAGATGAGAAGCCAGAAACTTTTACCATCTCTCAAGAACAATCTTCAACTTATCACTTAATTTTTTTTCCAAATATTTATCTCGAGGAATCACAAAGTCTGCCTAAAAGAGAACTTTGTGATGTCTATCTATCTTGCCTAAAAGATATTACGGGAACCTCGATAATAGAAACGAAAAATCTGAATACACAAACTATCAAGGTAAAGATAGTTGGACCTGAGTTCACGAATCCCCAGAGCAAAGTCTTTTAGTCATAAACCTAATTATGTTTCTAAGAGGAAACCTAGGTTTATATATACACACAAAGTATTAGGGATTGAATTTCCCAGTTGAAAGATCATCTCTGTTCATAGTTTTTCAAGACTGAGGGTTGCTTAGAATTCAAGCTAAGATAACTTGAGGGCCAAGCTAACACTTTATCTGTTTAGATGAAACTTTAATTAAGGTTTCAAGTAAACATGTGAGAAATTGTATTGGAAATACAATAAAATAATATACGCAGTGGCATGGTTAAGGAACCATGTATAATGACCGTCCTGTTTTGGAAAATATGCCTTTAGAATTATAAGAAAATTGATGTTCATTCAAACACTTAAGAGTTTAATCATGATGCACACACATAAGTATTTTAGTAATCAATGAAATCTCAGAAGTGTTTAAGAGAGTCATAACAATGCTAAACATATTTAAAACATAAGTCTTTGAGCATCTGCTAAATTCTACTAGGACCCCTGGTGAAACGGTTCGTGAACCGTAAGGTTAAAATTCACGAGTCAGGGTGCTACGGTTCGTGAACCAGGATCGCCAACCGTACTAGGTTTATTAACTCAGATGAACACAGTTTGTGAACTGGGTTCCTCAACCTTAAGCCTTTTGTACCAACACCAAAAATTTTGTTCACCGCAGTTCGCCTACCGGATTCGTAAATTGTTCCCAACTGAAATTTTGGTTTTCGAACTGGTTCGCCAACCTTTCGTGTAATTTTTAAATCAGATATCTACGAATATTATAAGTTCATGAATTTCTCTTTTATGAAGTTTAAAACATTCCCTAATGATTAAATCAATTGTATGGGCGATTTTCAATTGACCCACATATTAATTCTCTAACAATAAATTGTTTCGAACTAATATTGTTAAGGACCTTTGAAAATATATGATTGAATCATATTTTAATATTTTTAACAAAGCAAACTTGAATCGAAATTTTTTCTTTGTAAATCTACTAGAAGTCACACGACATAGTCTCAAATGATAGAGTTGTAAGATAATGAGTAAATAGAATGGTTTAGTCTTCACATACCTGATAAAATAAGTTCAAATGTCTTCGTAAATCTTCAGTCTTCGAGGGTGATGTCTGATACTCAACTACCAAACTCTAACTCAGTCTGAGACTTGACTTAGTATACTAGAAACCAAGATATAATGTTGATCAACTAACACCGACAACAAGCTTGAGATAACATAACTTGTGGGTTCAACCGAGCGTTGCTCGAACATTTTCTTAAAGACTATACCATTTGGATATAGGGAATGAGACTTTAACAAAAATTTGGGAGCATAAATGTGCAACAAGTTTTTCTGATCCACCTATTTAGAGTGCTGAAGCTAGTGATTATGATAATTAGGTGGTTTTCAAGGATGTTATTTAACGGTATTATTACTTGCTCTCCAAATGAGAGTATATCCTAATTGTACAGAGAAGATTGCATGAACTTCTATAAAAAAATGAGGAATTGAATTTGAAAACGACTTATAACAAACATAATGAAATCAAGAAAAGTATTCTATTCAAAGAGGTACTAATAGCAATGGTAATAAAGTTGGAAAACCTTGTGGGAGATAACATTTTGTCCTAGAATTAAATACTCCATATGAAAGTGTATGCGTGCAATTGTTCCTACAAGTAAGAGACTTGATGGGTTTATCCATGGAGTAGGTCAGATATGTGTTATTTATGAGAAGCATAGGAGAGTTTGCGACATTTATTATTTGATTGCAGTTTCGTTAAGGTAATTTGTCTTGACATTCAAGAGGGCAGCATAGTCTTAAATCTAATTTTAATAACTATCTATAAAATCTTTGATAAATGAATTGAAGGAAGCAATCAAGATGATTACATTTAGGGACAAGATTGGTTAAGTCGTACTCTAATAACCATCTAGTTCATACGAAAAATTAGAGTGAATTTTTAAGAAAAGGAACCAGAGCTAGTTGCAACTATTAGCAAATTATGGCATGTGCATCTTATCAACATAAGCTTGAGTTATGTTTGAATCCTACTGCGCATACTCGTGACACAAACAAGCATTGGACTCCATATGATAACCGTACTTCACGATTAACTTTTTTGCTTCTTTTAATACTAATATTAATTCGAGTAGTATTGTTATGGTTGTTTGTGATCATGTACGACTATAAGGGAGGCATAATCAAATTTATCCAAGGATGTTTAAGTGCAGAAAGATGAGGATTTCGCTATCAAGGAAGTTGTCTCGTGGGCTAACGAGAGGAATCTTCCTGAAAGTTTTTTTTTCCTTTAATGATTGGTGCGAGAAGAAAAAGAGAGCATAACTATTACACACCAATTTTTTAGTCTGGGAAACTATATGGAAAATACTTGTACACGAGTCTATATGTTCGGTTATAAAACTATGTACACATTGTTTTAACAAGGTAAACCTAGTATATACTGAACTGTACACGAACCGAATTCCAACAAGTACAAGTCTTGTAATCTATATTTCAAGACATGAATTCAACAAGAAAGAGTCTTGTAGGTTTTTTACAGTTAAGTTAATACTGTCTAGGTTTAATGACGTACAACTTGTGATATTTGTAAAGATAAAACAATACAATGCGAAAAAGAAATAACACATGCACCAGAAATTTTTGTTAATGAGTAAAGTAAAATCTTGTAGAAAAACCCATGGACGTAAGACGTGGGCCATATTGAACACACACTGATTTAAGCTGTTACACAAACTACCTACTACCACGTTTCAAACTAGATGTAATACCTGCTTAAATTGTATTCATGCACATGTGGAAATCCTAGCAGAATATTGATTTCTTCAAGAATAACTCCTGCAAACCTTCTAGCAAAACTCTCATTCTCTTTTATAAATGCTCTTAAAAGTATTTTAGCAATACGTTAATTCTCTTGAGAAGATGCTCCTCAACAATTAGGGTTTACACATTTCGTAACCTAATCGATTTTACCTCACAAGATCAACTAGAAACATTATAAAGATATCTTGATCTATCAAATCTGGGTTTTATAATAAAGAATCACCTAGATATAGGTTTCGTAACTATTAAAGAAAAGATAGTTTGATCCCCAAGTAAAGTCTTTAACATCTCACTTTTGTTCGTGAAGAACACATATGTGGAAACAACATTATGCAACGCACACAAAATTTTCCAAGGGATGGTTTGTATAGTTACATGAAACCTCAATTTATAATGAATGATCAATGCTAGGTTGCTTAAATAAAAATCCACCTTGTCTAAGAAAGGAAACATCAAGTACTTGACTAAAATAGGCCTATAATCACAAATTTACAGTTTCAGTTCGCAATATGTTGCTAAAAGTTCATGTACAATTTCATATTCACGAAATCAAACTTTAGCCACACATTTTTCAGCTTAAGTAAATCACTCATAACTTCTTCGTTATAACTTGGAATTAAGTGATTCTTGACTCGTTGATTCCGTATTTTCATTCACTATAACATGGAAACATTTTCAAGGCCAATGGTTATTTTCACTAAAGTCTGAGGATCAAAAACTCCTCGGGTGTACATATAAGAGTATATTTACCGTCATGAGAATTATTCCAAAGAGTGAACACTTTGTTTATAGGATAAACAAGAGAATCAAGTATTGGTTACTAACCTTTAGTGAAGTTCTCCATAGATGTCTTTGTGAGTCTTCAATCTTTAGTCATCAATTATAACATTGATTCCAACTTTACTTCTTAAACCTAATCTAGCCTGAAACTAACTTTAGTAGACTCGATCAAAAATGCTTTTTGGCATCTAAATTTGACAATTAGCTTGACATACCAGCGCCAGCGTGTGGTTTCAACCGAGCAATGTCCTGACACAAGAAATTCAATTTTCCCGACACTTGAAAATTTTTGGATAAGACTTTGTTTATTTTTATAGTTTTAGAGTTGAAAGTTAGTGGTGCTGATGAATTTTTCTTTCATGCAACTGCTTCTCAGCCTGCACATATTTTTCTCCCCATCAAACAGATGAAGAATATTAGCCTCGAGAACAAGCTATTGTGGATTGTTAGGGATGGAGCCAAGACTTATATCCTATGGGGTCGAGCAGATGTTGATCCGTTCAAAAATTCTTTTTTTAATCCGTGTTTAAGTACATCAATATCCACGAAGAAATTGTGCACATTAACATGCTTGATGAGTTCAAGTAATTAACAGTTTTTGTTTTATTTAATTCTCCTTGTGAAGAAGAAAATCCGCACATAAAATAATAGCATGGATAGAAAATCTATACAAAATAAGTACAGTAAGAAAGAAGAACCAAAAAGTTAGTACGAATTAGTTGAATGCAGCTTTACCAAATACACCGGCATCTTTGTTTCTATCGCTTGTTAACGTTTAAAACTATGAATATCAAATTCATGCTCACGTCTTCATGGATTGTCAGTCTTCCCGGGCTCTTAAGTTTAAGCAAACACTGGTCGTTCCCAAATCCTCATTCAACCTACTAAAACACAAATTAACAATTGCCGATTATGTTAAACAAAGACATCATGGCATTAATTGAAAAAGTTTCCAAATGCGGAGATGTCTAAGGATTCTTTCTCCACCCAATCCTAGTCATCCACGTGGTAAACCACTGCGTTTTTGCAGAGAATAAAGCCTGCTTTGCCACCCTACCCTAGAATAATACTTAGTTTTTTTATTTTCTGAAAAACAGCATAAATGTTCACATCCATTTTAAAATAAATAAAATACAATAAATTGGAAAAAACATAAAACCCTCTCTTGAACAACAGCATTTGGAGAAGTAGCTCGTTCCTCGACAAGGTCATTGTTTTCCTCATTTGATGCTATGTTTTACTACTACCACTGCTAACACGGAAGACCATTTCTCTCTTCCCTTCGTCCCCCTTTACCATTCTCTTTTTTTCTCTCTCTCTACCTGAAACAACCTGGTAATTACTTCTTGATCTTTCCTTGGGTTCACTGGTTTAATGGATTATGTACTTGTTTTATTGTCTTTAAGAATGATAAATGAATCAGATTTTTGTCTCTTTTTTTAATTGATGGGAGACTGTTCTTATGCTTGATTTACTTACATCATTTGTAGATTTATGTATGAATTTGTAGAATGTTATCTGTTTAAGAATGGTAATTATCTAAAGTTTTCATTTTTATGGAGGTAAATCTGCTGTTAATGTAATTCCTGAGTCTATTGTCCTCTGGTTATTAGATCTTAGTAAAAATCAGATTGTTTTTCTTGTTTCCATTTTTATTTGATCGGTAACAAGTGAGATAAATATGTGGATGAACCTTGTTAGGGTTACTATTAAGTGTTCTGTTTCTTCAATGTCCATGTATTTCTGGTCTATTAGCAACCATTTCTTTGGTTTTGTTAAGTTTGAGGAAACCCGGTTTATGTTGTATATGGGTTTAATTGAAAGATTGTATCTTTTTTTCTTTCCCATTATTTATTGTGCATTATCTTTATCAATACGTTTTACTCAATTGTGTTTTGGGATTTGATCAGAATCATGCAAGCTAAACCTAAGCGGCGAGTTGTTGCCGAGAATGGTGATGGCCCAGAAGACTTGGTTCTTGCAACTACTATAGGGAACGGGGAGGATTTGGGTCCTGCTGTGAGGCATGCATTTGAAATGGGTAAGCCTGAGGCTCTCTTGCAGCAGCTCAGGCATGTTGTGAAGAAGAAGGAAGTTGAAATTGAGGAGCTCTGCAAACTTCACTATGAAGAATTCATTCTCGCTGTAGATGAACTTCGTGGTGTCTTGGTCGACGCCGAAGAGCTTAAGAGTGAGCTCTCAAGTGACAATTTTCGGCTGCAAGAGGTTAGCAGTTCTCTTCTGTTGAAGCTTGAGGAGCTACTTGAGTCGTATTCAGTTAAGAAGAATGTAACAGAGGCTATACAAATGTCAAAGATCTGTATGCAAGTCATGGATCTCTGCGTGAAGTCTAACCAAGACATATCAGAAGGTCGATTCTATCCTGCTCTGAAAACTTTAGAGCTGATTGAGAAAAATTACTTGAAACACATTCCCGTCAAGACCCTTAAGAGGGTTATTGAGAAGCGTATACCAACCATAAAGGCTCATATCGAGAAAAAAGTAACTACAGAGTTCAATGACTGGTTGGTTCGTGTAAGGAGCATGGCCAGGGAAATTGGGCAGACGGCTATTGGTCAGGCTGCTTCAGCTCGTCAAAGGGATGAAGAACTGCGTACACGTCAAAGGGAGGCTGAGGAGCAGATTCGTTCTGGGTTAGGAGATTGTGTATACAGTTTAGATGTTGAGGAAATCGATGAGGATTCCGTTCTGAAGATTGATCTCACACCTGTTTATCGGGCACACCACATCCACACTTGCCTTGGCATCCAACAACAGTTCCGAGATTACTATTATAAAAATCGTTTGTTGCAGCTCAGTTCAGACCTGCAAATATCATCAATACAACCATTTCTCGAGTCGCACCAAACCTTTTTCGCTCAAATAGCAGGGTACTTCATAGTAGAAGATCGGGTGCTAAGAACCGCAGGGGGGGTATTGACTACTGAGCAGGTGGAGACGATTTGGGAAACAGCCATTGGGAAGATGACATCGATGCTCGAGGTGCAGTTTTCACGTATGGATACTCCAAGCCATCTGCTCCTGATCAAGGACTATGTCACTCTTGTTGGTGCAACTCTTAGACGATATGGGTACCAAGTGGGAACCCTTCTAGAAGTTCTCGATAATAGCAGAGATAAATATCACGAACTCCTTTTAGAAGAATGCCGCAAGCAAATTGTCGATGTCCTTGGCAATGATACTTACGAGCAAATGGTGATGAAGAAGGAATATGAGTATAATATGCATGTTTTGGCTTTCCATCTTCAAACATCCGATATAATGCCAGCTTTTCCATATGTTGCCCCTTTCTCCTCCACGGTGCCTGATACCTGTCGAATTGTACGGTCGTTCATTGAGGACTCTGTCAGTTACCTATCATATGGGGGTCGCATGAACTTCTACGATGTTGTCAAGAAATATCTTGATAAGCTTTTGATTGATGTTCTGAATGAAGCTTTGTTGAAAGCAATCTATAGTGGCACCACAGGTGTGTCGCAAGCTATGCAGATTGCTGCCAACATATCTGTTCTTGAACGGGCTTGTGATCTTTTTCTTCTACAGGCTGCGCAACACTGTGGAGTGCCCATAAGAATCGCAGAGAGGCCTAATGCAAGTCTAACGGCAAAGGTTGTTCTGAAGACATCAAGAGATGCAGCATATCTTGCTTTGTTGAACCTGGTGAACTCTAAGTTGGATGAGTTTATGACCCTTACGGACAGCATCAATTGGATAATAGACGAGGTCCCACAAAATGCAAATGACTACATTAATGAGGTGGTCATATACCTGGACACTTTGATGTCAACAGCTCAGCAAATATTACCCATTGATGCGTTGTACAAGGTTGGAATTGGGGCCCTTGAACACATTTCGAATTCAATTGGCAATGCTTTTCTCAGTGAGAATTTGAAGAGGTTCAATATTAACGCTATCATGGGCCTTGACAATGATCTTAAGATGTTAGAGTCATTTGCAGATGAAAAGTTTCAAAGCACCGGGTTAAGTGAGTTACACAAGGAAGGTAGTCTAAGGGATTGTTTGATAGAGGTCCGACAGTTGATCAACCTTCTCCTAAGTAGCCAGCCCGAGAACTTTATGAATCCTGTGATAAGAGAGAGACACTATAACTGTTTGGATTATAAGAAGGTGGCTACTATTTGCGAGAAATATAAGGATTCCCCGGATAGATTGTTTGGAAGTCTCTCGAACCGAAATAATCCAAAGCAGAATGCTAGAAAGAAGTCTATGGATGTTTTGAAAAGACGTTTAAGAGACTTCAACTGAGAAAACATGTAGTGTAATATTCCATTTGTAGATTCATTTTCTGTCCCACTATCTAGTGCTGAATGCATTCTTTATTCTACTAGTGATATCTTTCCCTCTTCATTTGCAGTTCTGTTCAATACTTAGATGACGCCAAAAATGATTGTTTGAAATAGGAACTAATAAGATGGAATGACATGTCATGTAGTGTTTCGACTTGGAATTTTGGGTGACAATTTAATAGTACTTGGATTTATTACTAAGCAGATCTTTGTTCTTATCTGTTTGTCAAGCACAGTATTTGATTAATCCTTCGCCATCCTCTTTAATTATCTTGATTGTGAAAGGTTACATTGATTCTCAAATTTGAAATCCACTGATGCTGCTTGTTTAACTTTGTGGATGTGCTTACGGGATCAACGGTCTGAAAGGTGTCTTCTCCATTGTTTGGTAATCAGATTGTTTTTCTTCTCATTTTTCCGTATTTGATGATTATGAGGATTGTTATGGAGTTACTTGCACGCTGATTAACTTTCTTTGTAGGTACATATCAGATGTATAATTAATGGCTCTTACACAGTTTTGTTTTGTGGAGTGTAGTAATCCATCAGGCTTTGGGTGACCATATATGCTGTAAGTATCATTATTATTTAGATTTAGGTTTAACAAATTAAATTTTTTGTATTGACTCCCTTTCCCATTATCTGATCCCGTTGATATGACTCCCACTTACTTCTTTCTGCTTTGTAACCCACAAACATTATGTAATGCTTCTTTATATCTCACTTTTTTTTAAAGCATCTTTATATCGTCGTACTTGTCCAATATCGTAATGTATGTTACTTTCTGAATCCATTTGCTTTAGAGTTGGTTTGGTTGTGGGAAACCTATTTACAAGATTCTGTTTTCTTACCTTTTTGCCGTTTACGTATAAGTAGTTTTTACTTGAATGATATGGCTATTTTCATACAAGGATTCTTACTTCTCACTTATTATGCATTTATTTCAATCAAGTGTTTTATTTTTTAATTAGGGAAACATTTCAACTATTGATTCTGAGCTGTTCTCTTATCAGCTATATAAACGTTACAGAAAACTAGCACTCCAGCTTATATGATTGTTGTGCTGGATGGGAATGCACAGTACGCTCATGGTTCAGCTAGCGAATTAGATATCAGCTACTATACTATACTATATGAACTTTCCTACTCCGACAGAGACCAAGCTGCTTAAGTAAACCTCCAAATGCAATTATAGCTGCCAGACAGCCAGAGGCAGAGTGATACGTATGTAGGAGCTAGGATGGGTTTCCTTGCAGCTGGATATTCCAGCCTTGTGGGCAGCAAGTTTACGTACCTAGGCAGTGCGCATTCACTTGCCTCTCCATCATTCTTACCAGTTTCTATTAGGCAGTGATTGTGCTTCCCAGTATCTTGTGCTCTTTTGTACTAGTTACTTGCTGAGGGATTTAAATATGCTTGACATTTTCATCCTGGTGACTTTTCATCCCGGTGACTAATTTTCTCTGTTGAGTGAAGCTACCATGAAAACTGCAGGAAGCTTCTTTTCTTCAGACCAAAAATGTCTATGGATGCTAGCTACCAATTGTTGAACCATAATGATCAAAGATCAAATGCAGCTCTTTCTGCAGCCAATCAAGATTGGTCGCCATATGTTCACAAAGCAAAAAAGAAGACTGCTTGCCATAGCTAGTGTTTGATATATTTCATTGTTTCCTTTTGTTTCAACCGTAACACCATAACTTCCATAATAAGGCTGGCTGAAAATTTTCAATTCGTCGAAGCTACTTGGGAAGTACATGAGGATCAATCAAAGAAAAGAGCCGGAGACTGATACGTCCATCTCACAAGGGGTATTAGGTAGTTTGGGGGTATTAGGTAGTTTGGGTAATTGTTTTAGATAGTTTCTGTTGGTTAATGTGCAGTTATTAGCAATGTTGTATATACATGAATGCTGTAAATCTGTAATGGAAGGATGTGAATGTTGTTTCTCCCTGTTATCCTCTTCTTGTGTATCTATACGTTTTTCTTGTCTCTAGCCTGAGTTAGTGCCTGAGCCTCTTCCCTCTCTTCTAATACGTTTGGGCTTATAGTTTTTGTTTCCTGACAAGTTACGTTTGGGCTAATAGTTTTTTCAGTGAGTCTACACCCACGGAAGGTTTCCACCGTGATTTGCACCGTGAGGAGATCCAATGGACCCAACCTTGCGTGATATGCATTGGGATAGGGGTGGGGCAGAAGTGGGCCCCACCACTCCCTCACACGATGCAGATCACGGTTTTTGTTTTCGGTGGATGAATCATTTCTGTAGTTTTTTTTTTACCTGACAAGGAAAGAGATTTTTTTTTTTCTTAAATCAAACCATTAGTATTTCATTACATTTAAAAAAATGTTTACATGATGGCTTTTAAGAAAAAACAAACACATCATAAACATGAAACAAATACAATAAAAGATACAAAACGCAAATAAATGGCGAAGAGAAAGAGCGATCCACAACGGTAGCATTCAAATCGTGTATGCATAGATTGGAGAAGGAATAGTATTCGAAATCATAATTCGATCATTTTGATTGATTTTCTTCTTGAAAAGAGATACTCTTATGAGAGAGAAGTGATTTTCCCAAAAACACATGCGTAGCGAGAAGTCGTGAAACCCTAGATCAATTGTTTTGTTGAAGAAACATTAGATCTTGGATCCGTCAAATCGTTGATGTACGTGTATCCAAAAAAACAAATCACGAAAAAATCTATAGAAAGAAACACAATCAAAGTGTAGATAAAGTCGCCTTAATGGCGAAGTATCCAAAAAAACCAAATCACGAACAAATCTATATAAAAAGAAACACTATTAAAGTGCAGATAAAATCACCCTAATAGCGAAGAAAAGAATCTCCCTAATAGCGAAGCAAAGAATCGCACCAATAGTGAATATATTTATTAGAAACAACGAAATAGCTCATAAAAACAATCAATATTTGCTCAGATCTAACCCCAAAAAGACTAGATCTGAGCAAAGGAAGAAGAAGACGATGAGTTTTTTTTTGCTAGGTTTTTGAGAAGCGGGTGAGAGAAGAGAGCAGATTCTAATTATACTAGTACATTAAACTTTGGACAGAATACCCATATTAGATATAAAGGGATAAATTTTATTAGTACTAAAATAAAGTAGTGACAATAGAACAACCTGATTAGGAGCTAATTATTTACAACATTCCAGTTACAAATAAGAGTTGAAAGGGAAAAACCACCGAAAATGTCAATGTTAAAATGCCACTTTAAAAAAAGCTCATTCAACAACATTGGTGACTAGCTTGTTTAAAAGATCTTTGATTTACCATTGGTATAACACCAGTTTATAATTATTCGCATACCAAATCTATAGCAAAACACAACAACAAAGTTAGACATAAATTTTTTCTTTTTTCAATACAGAAAATATGTACTACAAATAATTTAAGGAAAAATTTCACAAACAAATAGATAACAACACCAATAATGTCGGATGGAGAATAATAATTATGTTGTGTCTCTAAGAGAGAGTGAATCAAATCACGCCAAGACACGTTCTTTGATTCCTCAAGTTTGATAACTAAACCGAAATACTTTTCGATTAACATATGTGCGTCTTTTGTGGTGAAAAACAAAGTAAAACACATAAACATGTAGATAAGCTTCATCGGATCTTATTTTGTTTCTTCAAATTTTTTCACTTCTCGATTTTCTTCATTTTCATCAAACTCTTCATTATTGTTTTCGTCTTTTTGCTTCTTACTTTGTTTAATTCTAACCAATTCAAATGTTTGTTTTTGTAATATTGGTCTTGTCACATTTTACTCTGTACCAAAATACTTAACGTGCAAACCACTCTTTCTCCATCCACCTTATCTGTCAAGAAGTTATCATCGGTTTTTCTTCCTGCCATTCTTGGCATCCCGTAGATGATTCCCAGTTGTTCTAGTGTGGATTTAAGAAAGTGTGTTTCACTCGTTCCCAACGATTTCAAATTTAATCTCATATTCGGCCTGACCCTTTTTATAACACCGCAACAACTTAGTTGCAGCTGCTTCTAACTTTTGCCGATGACCTTCTATGTAGTTATTGTATCAGAACATTAGGAACAGATTTCCTCAAGAACGTTCCTTATCTTATCTAATTGGGAAAAGTTTCTGATCTTATAATCTTATTTTGATTGCAAAAGTATGTAGCGCAATAAGATCATATCTATATAATTCATATAGGTAGCTTTTGTCACCTACTTTATCTGCAAAATGAACTAGTTCTTTTTATTACCAAGCACTATGGTACAGAGCATCCCTTCCCTATCCCTCAAACAAAGGGAAGGGATATCACACGGAAGGAAACTCACTATGGTGCCATTTTTTCCCTTCCCTACATGATACAGAAACTCAGTTTCCGTATGAATATTGCTATACGGCTACTGAGTTTCCGTATAAGTCAACTCGCTGACTTGACAAATACGGCTACTCAGTTTCCGTACGTATTATAGGTTTAAGTTCACAGAACTCGCTCCGCTCGGCCATTTCTTCTTCTTCCTTCCTTCTTCTTCTCTATTTTTTTCCTCTCTACAACCCCGTTTCAATTTCAAGACTCTTGGGTGCGATTCATGAGCTAAAATTCAATGGGTTTGAACCTTACTACCCGGTGAATTATTTCCCTTTTTCAATTTCGATTTTCATCAACAAAATCTTCCAAGGTGAGTGTTTCTAATTTTAGGGTTTAAATTTAATTTGATTTTGATTTTGATTAAATTGGAGATATTAGGTTGATTATGATGTCTCCTTAGGTAAGTTGTTTGAAAGTTTGAGACATTGTTGATTGAATCAAAGTGCTTGTTGTTTATGATTGGTTTTTTATTTAGATATGGTATTGTTATTGATAATTTTGGATTGATGGATGATTAAATGAATATGTATTATGTCTAGGATAGATTGTTGGCAGATAAATTGTATTGGGATGGATAATTTTGGATTGATTGATGATTTTGTTGTAATGTGAAAGATAATGTGGCTAAGATTTTTTGTTGCTTGAGAGAATACATTGTAGAAATATTTTTAATGGATTGTTTTGTGATGATTTTTTGCATATGTGTGTTGCAGATGTACTCCGATAATTTTCAACAAGTTATGGATGATAGAATTATGGTTTCTTCATAAGAACATAGCAAGCATAAAGTGGAAATCCCAACCTCGACGGATGAGAGGAGTAAACCACTGAAACATCGAAGTAGTGTAAGCAGTCTTCATGAAATGTGTACCGCAATTTGTAGATATCCACATGCAAGACAAATTGTAGACGACTGTGGGTTTGAATCAATTTTCAAAATACATTATCCAAAACTACAAGTCAACTGCCTAACTAGTGGTATATTTGAAAGGTGGTGGCATACCACCAATACATTTCACTTCCATATTTTTAAAATAGGGTTTACCTTATTAGTCTTCACACAACTAACCGGAATTCCTATTGGCCAAGGAAATCCCATATCATTGGAAGATATGATTACTGACCAATTGCATCAGATTGCTCCCGAAACCATAGATTGTTTGCTCCAGTATATTGACGCGAAAGCTACAACAAGAAGAAGGAGAGGACAAGAATTTAGAGCAATAACAAGAATACAAGAAGTTAGACAAGAAGACTTAGTCGACTTGAGAAAAAAAGTTATGAGTAGATGCAAGGGGATCAAGAAGAGTTTGATTAAAATTTTTCTTGACCATAGAGTCAGCTTAGACAACGATGTTGTATTTGAGGAACAAATTGCAAGATGGTTTTTGATGTGGAGTTTTGGGAATGTCCTTTTCCCAAACAAGAACGATGTTGTGGAGATTAAATGGATAAGTATAATGAGGGATTTGAATGTGGTCAATTCTTATGATTGGGGTTCAGCGTTGTACGGTAGTATGTTATGGGGCTTGAGTACTGGAGTAACGAGCAGCTCGCCTGAGTTGCAGTTCTTTTCGTATCCATTGATGGTAAAAATTCATACCCACTTGTAAATTTAATTTCTTTACTTGTTTATTATTGGTGACCGTATAATGCAATTAGTCGTTAATAATAATTAATAATGTTGCAGCCTTGGTTTTGGTCATATTTCTGATGTCTATTTCCATATGTAAACTCGGAGAATGATTTACTTACAGATCTGTGGCCGACGGTTAGGTTATATAATGAAGACATAAGAGACTTGAACAGAGGTGTACAGAGTGATACATGTACCCATTCACTGATTGTTGTGCGTAACCAGATAGACAACTTCTCATTCAATTATGTAGTATGGTCGCCGTGGGAGGACAATTAATGGAAAACTAACCCCGAGGTGGTAGAATTAAAACTAATCTCTGCAACACAGAGGGTCTTTTATAATCCATTTGGTCACAACGCCTTGTACCTGGGGGAACGGTGTCTCAAACAAGTTCTTGGAATGACAGTAATACCGTGCAATCCTCCTAATTCAACAGTAGACATCAACATCCACTACTTGTATGCCGACACTGAACTTAATCCCCTGCATTATGTGGAAGTACATGATCATGAGTATAAGCTGTGGTGGAGTAAGAGGGCAGTTGGGAAGTACTCAGGTTTAATTGTACATGAAGGAAACAGAGATGTGTATGGTACGCAAGATCCTGAAGCTTATGTACGCCGACCAACACCGCCATGGAAATGCACATACACAGAAGAGTTGGATCCCGTCGATCGTCATCTCTTCACATATCCACCAACAAATCCGACAGCTCGAATATGCGGCCCGAATTTTAAGGCGGTTGATATGCCTATTGGAATGGAGTATTTGGGACAATGTCCTAAACTCAATTATAATGTCAATCAACGTACAACTGTGAGTATTTAATTTTTATATTTTTTATTTGTGAAATTTTTTTTAACTCATGTCGGTGTTTACTGTATATAGGAGATGTGGTGCGAGGCATATCAGGATGCGCAACAACAAAAAAAGGGCTCTACAACAATTCTATTTCGACCATACAAAGGAACTTCAACACAAAATCAAATATGGTTCATATTTCCATCAGAGATTTGTTAGAGAGTATCTACCACCACATACATGTGAGTCATCTACCCCAGGCCAGTCTCGTGATTCGGGACCATCGTCGAGTTCTTTTGTTCCAAACAGTCAAGAACATTCTTTCTACCATCCTTATAATTTGTCTGAACAACGTTAACTCAATCAACGTACAACAACGCACCAACATCAGGGTATTGAACAAAATCCATGGTTGCAAATGTCGGAGCCGTATAATCGAAATAATTGAACGAACAATTTTTCAAATCTTTTTAGCGACTTTTTTAAATGAAAACGGCTAGTTTTTTTTACTTTTTTATCTTTATATTTTATATGTACTGGTCATTTTCACTGTATAACGATTACTTTTTTGGTTTTATATGTACTGGTATTTTTTATTGTATAAAGGCTAGTTTTTTTTTTTGAATTCTATATGCTCTCATCATAGCTCTATATATAGCAAATCATTTTCCAAATGAAGCTACCAAACATTCAATTCTATTTTGTTTTATAAAAATGAGATCAGCAAAGAAGAAGATGTTGTTCTTGCGCAAGCATGAATTGAAGCAAAAAACAATATTCTGAACACAGTTCAAGCCACTAGCAACCAATTATGGAAGAATGTAATTGAATTTTTTGATAACATATCCGGAAATCCAAATGCGGGAGACGAAGAAGGTCTTAGAACTAGGTGGAGCAAAATCAACAAGGAGGTCATCACTTTTGTGACGATTCAGGCTGAAGTTAACATACGTAATCCTGGAATGTCATATGAACAAAGGGTAAGAATTTTATAACAAATTTCTATTATTTCCTAAAATTATAATTATTTTAAGTTAAGTTTTCTTTTTAAAAATTCAAAAAAGTGCTGCTCGTTTAGACTATCTTAACCAGACATGTAACAATCTTCCTCATGATGAATGTTATCAGCTATTGAAAGCAAGTTATGATACCTACAATCCCGAAGAAATACAGCTTTATCGCCGAGATGTTCCTGCATCATATGTTGATCAAGTCTTCGGAATAACAATCTTGAAGAATGATTAAATTTGAATGTTTTATCTTATATTTATGTAATCTTCTATCTTTATGTGTTTCTGCATCAGATGTTAATCAAGTCTTCAGATCTACAATACTGAAGAATGATTATATTTGAATGTTTTATCTTATATTAATGTAATCTTTTATCTTTATGTGCTCTTGAAATCTGGATATGATCTGATGCTTTCTTTTTAATTAAAGTTTAACATAACTAAAATTGAAATTTAACAAAACAGACAACAAGATTACAACTACTGAATAAAAATCCAAATCATTTTCCATAGTAATCACGGTTGCACTCAGCACGTGCAACAAGCCTTTAAACCCCTAGGTGACCCTAGTGGACTAGTTATAGTCTCGTGAGGGTTTACACAGAGATTTATCCACAAAATCTACACAAACATTTATTATACTTTCAATCTTCATTGGATGAACCAGATGAATTTGTCCGGCGATTGATACTCTGGGATTTTGGAAACCATGAAATTTTAGCTTTCATCAAATGTGAATGCTTCCCCATTTTCCTCAAAATACCGCGTTGTAATGACTTCGTGCTACAATAACACAACACAATATACTTATTGCTATAATTTAAAATCAATCAATTTAGCTTTATACGAAAACAATTCTAAAATACTTACAAATTGTTGAGGGGACAGGCTGATATGGCTGGCGTTGATGATCCGTTGTTGAATAGCTATAAAATCGCATACGCCTTTTTGGATAATTTGGTACCTATCATGAATTTGTTGAAGACTTCTTCTCTTTGGATTCCCATAATCTTGTCTATATTTGTTATATATCTTCTCCCAAAAGGTTTTGGGCTCTGCCATTACAGGGGAGAGATATACTACTCGACTTTCGGTGTACCATGTTTTGATGATTGCCAAATCTTCAATTGGATCAAATGATCCCATGGTTGTGTTCGTATAAAGAGGTATGAGAGGTATTGAAAGAGGTGATTAGAAGTTTTGCAAACTGTATGAAAATAGGTGTTTGTTGTTTGGAGATAGATAACACAATTTATAATATTCGTCAAAAATAGCCGTCATAAAGTATTCGTTATACAGTAGCTGCTATAAAATAACCGTTGGGATATAGTCGTTTGAAAGTAGTTGTTATAAAGTACATTGCAATTATTGAATAAGAACCTAGGTTACTTGTCGTAGTAATCACGGTTGCACTTAGCATGTGCAACAAGCCTTTAAACCCCTAGGTGACCCTAGTGGACGATTTATAGTCTTGTGAGGGTTTACAGAAGATGTACCCACAAAATCTTAAACAACAACCGCATATACTAATTGTCGGGTCCGTCTTCTGGAGGATCACTGGCATTCATTTCCGGATTGTATTCAGGAATGTTAGCCATGTTAACCTTAAAGATTAAGTAACACTTATAACATGTAAATTTTGTACGGGTATCTAGTGGGAACACAAATTTGGCCATTTCCTCCTACGTAAAACAAACATAAAGCAATATGTTAGTGTCTGTTTGGAAACAACATTTCAAATATCATAACTATTTATATTGATCTACAGTAATCACAATTGTCATGTGTTGTGGGGCGTAACCATGAATCCTTCTTTGAATTCTAACGTACTTGTGAACCGCTATTTGAATTTGAGAACTTCGTTGTTGAACTTGTCGTCTGGTTCGGTTATTAACATTTCCAAATGCTTGTACAAAGCCATCAAACACCAGCGTCCAATTTTCATGGGCAGAGAGTTCTTGAACATCTTCAATAGGCAGAGTAGCAGCATTTACAAACGTTGTGGTGATTGCAACATCTTATTCTACGGTATACCCAACCATTACTATGTTATCTTCATAAAGAAAAAAATAAGAGATACAAAGGATACTAAGTGTTCTATTTTGGATTGTTTGAGTTGAGGAAGCTTGTGACAATTTATAATAGGCATTGAAAGTAGTCGTTGGAAATTAGCCGTTAAAAAGTAGCTGATAACATAGTCGTTACAAAAGATCCGTTGGTATAAGAAAATAAAATTCAAATTATCGTAACTAGAAATATAAAAATTAATATTACTAAGAAAAAGAAAATTACATTACCGGAACTAGAACACGACATTACTTAAAAAAAAAACAATGAAACTAACATATTAAAAATAAAATTCTAAGCTCAATAACTTAAAAACTTTTAATTAAAAATGGAACTGATTATGTTGTTGCCTCTCCAACTGCTTGGCCAATATGGCATTCTGTTTTAATTCAAAGTACTTTTTTGCATTTGGAGCCGGCGATTGGAGATCCATTTGCATTATTTCTCTTTCTTCTCTTTCTCTCGATTATGTCCAATTTATTGTTGTGTTGTCTCTAGCAACCTTTCCATAATTTGGTTTTGTTATTGCTGACGAGGTGCAACTGTCATTCGGGATTCTTTTAGAAAAACAACAAGTTTACTGCCCGCGTCGCTCATCTGGGAGTCTTGCGATGATGGTGTAGCGGGTGTGTTTGGTCCAGCGACCATTTTATTAGTTTGGACTTTTTTCGAAGCTCTCGACTTGCATTTATCTTCTGTAAATCCACCTGACGATGTTCCAGGTATTGTACTTGGGTTCGTACTATGTGTATATCCTAATGGAAAAGGGATACTGCTAGGGACATAATAAGTGTTTGGAATTTGATTTGCAAATGGAGTCTCGACGAATTGGCTTGTAGATGGATTCTGAGAAGATGGGGTTTTTTTGAGTATTAAACATATATGAGAAATTTCCATGATATTGAGATGACATAGGATTAGAATCTTGATCCATATCTTCAGCTACACCTACTTGTACATTTGGTACATCTTTAAGCATCTCATACTCACTATCTCGAGTAAAGGTTTTTCTGTGTATTTCAATATAATAGCTTCTCGCAATTATCATCGACATCAATGTAAATAAACCATAAATAAGATATGCATAAATAAAACTATTTACAAACAACATATACAACAACTATAATGAACATATTTAGATAACATACCCAGTTATTAGAGTCCAACTCCGAATTACTTGTAACGGCGCTTGCAACACATTCAGAAAAGTTATCCACTTCATTCTTGATTACACTAAACCTATTACGAATGCTTTTTATAGTGCGCTCGTGTATATTCCCACCACAAGCTTCCACAAATTTTTGGAAAAAGATTTTATAAAACTTATTCTTATCTTCAAAACTACTTTCACCTAGATCAAAATACTGAGTAACAATGTGAAAATCTTCCAAAGTACTAAATCTCGCTCTATGTTTCCTTTTTTTCCTTTGAGTCTCCGACATTGATGAGCAAAATAAAATTTTAAACTCTTAAAGAATAAAATTTGAGAGATTTTAGTGAACAAAAAAAAATTGTAAGAAGAGAGGATTTGGGGTGATTTGAATAGAGAATTAGAGTTGTAATTATAGAGGATTTTGAAAAAATGACCGTTGTGATCCGATGATGGAGAAAATAGAGCTGTTATTAATGATGAATGGTTAGGATCGGGTGTGAGAGAGGTGTAAACGAAAAAAGGTTAAACAAATAAATTTACGGAAACGGAAACACAGTTTTCGTGTAAAAAGTTACGGAAACTCAGTAGCCGTATCAACTGCCAAACGATTACTCAGTTTCCGTAAAACATAAATTTACACGGAAACTCAGTTTTCGTGTGGTTTCCCTTCCCTACAAGGTGGATCAGATCTGATCCATTTTTCCTTGTAGGGAAGGGATATGAGAGACCATAGTGGTTGGAAATTTGGTTTTTTCCGTACATATGAGGGATAGGGTAGGGAATTGGGGTACCATAGTGCTTAGCCTTACAACATATATGTAATGCAAATTCATTATATCTAAAACAAAAACAATCATATATGGAAGCCTAATCTATGTTGGATTATTGTATTGGAAATAAATTGCATATTACTTTTCATCAGAATTCAAGCATAAACTGGGCTTTCTTCAATATATATAAGATATATGTATTGTTGGATCATTGTTTCAAAGACAAACTGCACGTCACTTTTTATGGGTATTCAAGCATAAACTAGGTTTTTGTTTCAGTAGATATATGTATTACTGGATCCTTGTGTCAGAAACAAACTGCATGTTACTCGTGATGGGCATCTTAGAATACAAAACAAAGCTTGGCTAAGTTAGGCTAGACAAAGAACGACCGAGATTTGTCTAGGAAGGATATAAATCTAAGGTCGTGGTTTGTTCAACTTAAATATTATAAGTGTTTTATTAATTACTGTTTCACTAATTTTTGATATTAAATGATCAATTAATTTTTTCCATTATAAAGGGTTTTATTAATCAAGGTTTCACTGATTGTTCATAATAAATGATCTATTAGTCTTTTTCATCATAAATATTTTCTTAATTAATTTAACAAATATGTTTATCCATTAATAAATAATTTTGATAAAAGTAAAAATAGTGTGAATAGAAATTAGTGGCGGTTGTGGGTGTTGGAAGCGGTGGCAGTTTTTAGAAAGTAGTGGAGGCGGAAACATTAGTTGTGGTCATGGGCGGAACCAAGTCCAATCACAATTATTTTTGGTCCATTTTTCACCCATATCCAACTTGGGAAGAATTTTTGCTCCTCCTTCCTCAAAATCCTGGCTCCGCCCTTGGTGGTGGAAGAAGTAGTAGCGGTGGGTGTTGGTGAGTAATGGTAGACATTGTATTGTGAAACATGTGGTTAGTTGTTTTTATCACGATTGTGTGAGTGGGGAAAAACGATTTGCTGGTTTTTACGGAATTGAAGAGTCGACCGTGTGGAGACTCCTTGAACCGAGCGGAATGTTGAACCTCACACAGATGCACTGCAAGAAGGGAGTTCTTTAAGTTCGAGAGATCAATCTGTAAGACCCCGGCCTAAACCAAGAACAATGGTCGTTCCAGAGTCAATTCGGTCACAAGAGAGGATGGGTTGATCTGTATGAGGGAAGCTGAGAAATGCGTGAGATCAATGGGGATATGAGATTGTAGGCGTGTTGTGAATTCAGCATGAAAATGCTCTGAATGATTGAATTTTTCTCAATTGAGAGTAATTTTTGTAAGTTCGTGTAGACGAAAGATTGTCTGTATGAACTTTGATGAGAAATTGCTCGTCTTGGAGAATGTCGTTCGATTGTTCGAAAAACTTCTTTTTTTCAATCAGGATTCAGAGACATTTTATAATACCGGAGTTGAAAACACCATGATCCCATGAAGTGTGATAGTTGCTGGAATCAGAGAGTGGGAAATGGGGAAATCGTGTTAAAACCAATTACTCATCGTGCGGAGACTTGGTTAACTTTCCACACACTACTTTGCTGACTCTTCCAACTGATTGCACGACTTGCTCACATTCTCGTCGTGGGTGAACACACGTGCCGTAGACCGCCGGACCAAAACCCTAGTTAATATCCCTCCATGTGACACGATTGAAATCTCGTGATTGTGGAGTCAGTTGCTGACTTTATGGGACGATGAGTCCATGTAGCGCTGAGTTGAACATGATTAGAAAATGTTTCGAAACTCATGAATTTTAATGTGTCTGCTGAGACGAGGTATCATTATAACCTAAGACAAGCAAAACTGTGTTGCTAAATTGTTGAATATTGGTAGTTGAACCAATATTCTTTGATTTGAGCAAATATTGCTAGTCTGAGCGAATATTGCTAATTGAATAAATATCGTTGGTTCGAGCGAATATTGCTAGTTCGGGCAAATATTGTTCTTTTGATGAATTGTTGGTAGCTGGACCAAATAAAATATTAATTTAAGTTACTGACTGCTGGGTCGAGCAAAATAAATATGAATATCATTCATGGAATCAACATAAAATTATCAGAGTGTTCGAATCTGCACAGAATCACGTTTCTGCAGAGCTCTGGATTCAAAACCCTAATTTTACCGAAATGATGATTTATTGCAAATCAACACGGGACCAGCTACATGGGATGACGGGTTCACCATATAACGCCCAGATGCTCGAATGAGCAAAAAAATACCAAAGTCTCTTGAGGACCAGTAGGTGAAAGAATGATTAAATGCTGGTTTAATCATTTACTGAAATAATGCTCGTGTGAGCAACAAATCATAAAACCTGATGTAGAAAATATGAGGGGCCGACCAAGAGGTCAAGAGACCGGCTCTTGATGGTCGTGGAACCAGTAAATGGTCGTTTGAGCAAACTTCCAATTGTTTGGAAAGAGTTCGAACCTAATATGAGCAACTGAGCAAATTAGGTTAAAATCATTAAAACATGCGGGACCAGCTGTTTGCAAGCCTCAGGGTCACCCTTGGTCGGTCAAGGGGATGTGCCCGTGTCACCATAGTGTCCGTGCTTCAGTCCTGAGAATTTTGATATTTTCTGATGCACGTTTGAGCAACATTTGGAGAAAATATGCAAAATCCATGGTTTTGCTGAAACCGGCAAAAATACATGAGATGATGAAAATAATAAATAAACAAGGAATCACAAGGTATGGGACCGGACACGGCTAGGGCATGGCCGGACGGCTGACACGCGGTCCCATATGCTTTTCCCAGTTTTATGCGATTTTATGTATTTTTCTCTGATTTAAGGGAAATTCCATGAAACTGGAGAGTTTGGCGAAATTAGGGAACTTCCATGAGATGAAAGACATAAATTAAAATATAAAATAGGGAATGGGAGTGTGGGACCGGCAATGGCCGTGGCATGGCCGGCCGGCCAATGGGCGCGGCCCCAAGGCACTCTTCCCAATTTTATGTAATTTTGATGATTTTAGATAATTTTTCATAAAATCAAAGGGATTTGTTGAAAACCAAGATATTTTGTTGAAATCAGGGAGTTTTCATTAAATCAGGAAACCAAACACCAAATGATAATAAAATAATGGGCGTGTGGGACCAACTAGGGCATGGCCGGCCAGCTAGAGCCCGGTCCCACAAGTTTTCCTATTTTTTTTAATATTTTCCATGATTTTAGAGAAAATACGTGAAATTAGGTAATTTTAGGGAAAATTCATAAAATCAAGGAATTTTCATAATTTGAGAAGGAATAATAAAATAATGGGACGTGAGGTGTGGGACCGGCCACGGCCAAGGCATGACCGGCCGGCCGGCGGTCCCGCGACACCTTTCCCTAATTTTATTATTTTTTGATAAAATCATGTGATTTAGATAAAAATACATGAAATTATGTAATTTTCATGATTTTAGGGAAAATTCATAAAATCAAGGAATTTTCATAATCTGAGAGAAATAATAAAATAATGGAGACGTGAGGTGTGGGACCGGCCACGGCCAAGACATGGTCGGCTGGTGCTCGGTCCCTGATAAGCACGAAAGTGCGACGTATTTTCACCCATAAATACATTAGCTGGGACTCTTTTTATCACTAATAAACTTGTTTTAGTTGTTTTTGGAAGAATAAGCTCTTGTGGAAAATTGGCTCGAAAAACTGTTATTTGCACCCGGAGGACACATGTTATTCGGACTCTCGATGTAGGTTAAGGGGCACCTCAATTACTAAGGGGCGTCCAGTCGCTAAGGGCCACCTTCCTTACTATTTACACCCCATAAGACAAGTGCTAAAGGGAAACCCATACAGGATTAAGGGGGATTTCATCTTCAACAATTCAAATTTCAGTTTTGGCGGGAATTTTTGGCAGCAGCGAACCAGATTAGGGTTCGTGTTTTGGAGGAAATTTAATTAGATTCAATGGCTGAAACTTCATGGGATGACTGGATTAAACTCAACAGGGCTGGTAATGGTCTTCTTTTGGACCAGAATTGGCTAGAATAGTGGATTTAATGATTCAATAGATTCTCGGGTTTATCTTCCGGCGGAAACCCTGTTAACAATTTGGACAAGTTTGAGTAAGACTCGAGCGCTGGATTTGGTTGCTTCGGGCCTGTTCGGACAAAACATGGATGGTATATGTGATGGTTTCGATTCAGTTGGGATGGATACTCAAATTCGAACAAAACAGAGAGAGTTCAAACAAATTGGTTTCTGCGGTATTCCCTGGATTTGGTTTCCATGAGTTCTACATGGATTCAGTTGCTGATTTGGTTTGCTATTATCCTGTTGCACTAAAACAGGACCGGTAAGTGACCTGGAATCGAAAAAAAAGAAGATATCGTGTCCACACGATACAATAGGGAAGGAAAGAATATCGAGTATTATTGGATTCTATTTCATTACGGAAGGATTTCGATATATCTTAAACAAGGAAAGATATCTTGAGCCAACTCAGTCAACAGCGCACGAAGAGTATTCCCATTCCAAACTCGATCCGACAGGGTGTGAGATATTCCCGTGTTTACTGTGTAAATGTCCTGTGACTGCTCGTGTTTGACTCACTCTGTGACTTATTGGAGTTTGTTTTCTGTGAGAATAATTCGTGTAGAAGATATTTGACAGCAGCAGAAGCCGTGCAGAAGTAAAGAAGGAAAGAAAATCTCAAGTTTTTCCAAGAGAAATAATGAGAAGATATTTGCATTTAATCGGAGGATTTGAAGGTGTTATGAGTATAAATATGCTTCACAGGATTCGTAGAAGTAACGTCGAGAGTTTGGGGCAGAGACTGAGCGTAAAATAAGAGGTTGCATAGTGAATCATCACCTGCAGGAAGAATAAGCCAGGAAGAAAATAAGACTGCAAACTGCTGTCGTTATTTCTAGCGTCTTATTTTTCCAACATCCTAGTGCCTTAAATTTTGTAACAGTCCATTGTAACAAGTAGCTTCAGTTTGCAACAAATATTGTGACAGTGATTTCTGTAACGCCTATACAGCGTTGCAGATTCATTGTTTTATTAATAAAAACACCATTTGAGCTATAAATCATATTTTTTTGAGTGTGTTTTTATCATGAGAAGCTAGACCCCAACACTGGGTCGACGGAGGAAGCCGGACTTCATACATGGGTGAATTTGTTTTATTTTCTATTTGACTTTTGCACTTAATTAAAATAGAATTATGATTTGAAAAAATTAGTTATTATTTTATTAGATGGGTCATGCTTGCTTAGATGTTTGATGTACCATGCTTACGATTTATAACTAATGTTTGGAGAATCTACCTTGGCAAGAATAAGAGTCGATGTTGTTTTATTTGTCGAGCGATAATTGTTTGAGAATGAATAATTGAACCTATTGATATGAGTTTGGCCGAATCCTAGACCCAGTAACTCTTTATTTTATTCCTTTAAAATTAATCTTAACAAGTCTTAGAGTTCGAATCCTATTTACTAAAAAAACAACGACAATCAAAAATTAGAATCATTTTGGCGCCGCCGACGCGGATTTGTTTTTAGATTAATTTTTAGGTTTTTTTTTTATTTTGTACAGTATTTTAATTTCATTTTAGATTTTCTTTTTTTCCTTTTTATGCGTTTTTTTTTGTATTTGTTTTCAGGGACTTTTTGAGGATGATGACTTCTTCTGAGGAGACGTCATCTACGATGACGCCGGCGGAATATATGCGTAGAAATTAAAATTATCAGGAAACCTCATCTGCGGTATGGAGTTTTTGACGCTTGGTGAATATATGCATAGGCAACGGTATGGAGTTTTTGATCCACATGCGGTAAGTGAAGAATCTCCTTTAGAGATATACGAGAAGTATTATAAACACACACCACCTAGTTTGGAACAAAGATTGAGAGTTCTTAAATGTCAAAGATTATTTGCTGATGATGATGATGAATCATGTAGTGACTCTCTGTCCCATACTGAATATATAAATGACCCTGTGGATGATTGTGCAGAGGATTTGCTTAATTCTTTAGATGAATCTATCTCGCAAAAACATTCACCCGACTTACAGGTAGTTTATAGACCCCTAGACTTCCAAAAATTACCTAATTTAGGGTTAGAATTGTGTGCTTCTAAAATTTTATTGGAGTACTTTGTATCTAAATACCCAGAGGAATTGCCTATTCCTGATACAGTGCATGAGTCAATTGATAATTCCCCAGTCTCAATAGAATCCCCATATTTTGTTTTTTAGGCACTTCCTTGTGCAGTAAAAACATGGTTTAGGGGTAAATCTTTGTTTTTGATAGTTTCAGTGTCTCCGCATCGTTATAACATAAGTGTAAAGCTATCATTTACAAATGTTGTATTTTGGGTCGATCCCCAAATTTTCAGGTTGTTAATTTTTGGGGATCCTTTTTTGTACATTCCAGTAGGTGTATTTTATTTTTATTTTTATATTTTCGTTTACTTTTTTTTCATCTTATGGATTTCCCATCTTAAATTTTGCATTGGATGACTCAATTACATTGAGGACAATGTAATGTTTAAGTGTGGAGGAGTGGTTAACGTTTTACTTTTCTTTTTCAGGAATTTCCTTGTATTTTATGACCAGCCGTGTAGCGGGTCTCCAGAAAAAAAATAAAAAAATAAAAAATAATAATAATGATCAGTTGTGTAGCGGGTCTATATAAAAAAAAATGATTGTTAGGGTTATGACCAGCTGTGTAGCGGGTCTTTTCTTTTTTCTTACATTATATGACCAGCTGTGTAGCGGGTCTTTAAAAAAATAAAAAAAATTATTACCAGCTGTGTAGCGGGTCTCTCTATATCTCTTATTATATGACCATCTGTGTAGCGGGTCAGTTTTCTGTTTTGCTCGAGGACTAGCAAAATGTAAGTGTGGGGGAATTTGATAAGCACGAAAGTGCGACGTATTTTCACCCATAAATACATTAGCTAGGACTCTTTTTATCACTAATAAACTTGTTTTAGTTGTTTTTGGAAGAATAAGCTCTTGTGGAGAATTGACTCGAAAAACTGTTATTTGCACCCGGAGGACACATGTTATTCGGACTCTCGATGTAGGTTAAGGGGAACCTCAATTACTAAGGGGCGTCCAGTCGCTAAGGGCCACCTTCCTTACTATTTACACCCCATAAGACAAGTGCTAAAGGGACACCCATACAGGATTAAGGGGGAGTTCATCTTCAACAATTCAAATTTCAGTTTTGGCGGGAATTTTTGGCAGCAGCGAACCAGATTAGGGTTCGTGTTTTGGAGGATATTTAATTAGATTCAATGGCTGAAACTTCATGGGATGACTGGATTAAACTCAACAGGGCTGGTAATGGTATTCTTTTGGACCAGAATTGGCTAGAATAGTGGATTTAATGATTCAACAGATTCTCGGGTTTATCTTCCAGCGGAAACCCTGTTAACAAGTTGGACAAGTTTGAGTAAGACTCGAGCGCTGGATTTGGGTTCTTCGGGCCTGTTTGGACAAAACATGGATGGTATATGTGATGGTTTCGATTCAGTTGGGATGGATACTCAAATTCGAACAAAATAGAGAGAGTTCAAACAAATTGGTTTCTGCGATATTCCCTGGATTTGGTTTGCATGAGTTCTACATGGATTCAGTTGCTGATTTGGTTTGCTATTATCCTGTTGCACTAAAACAGGATCGGTAAGTGACCTGGAATCGAAAAAAAAAAAAGATATCGTGTCCACACGATACAACAGGGAAGGAAAGAATATCGAGTATTATTGGATTCTATTTCATTACGGAAGGATTTCGATATATCTTAAACAAGGAAAGATATCTTGAGCCAACTCAGTCAACAGCGCACGAAGAGTATTCCCATTCCAAACTCGATCCGACAGGGTGTGAGATATTCCCGTGTTTACTGTGTAAATGGCCTGTGACTGCTCGTGTTTGACTCACTCTGTGACTTATTGGAGTTTGTTTTCTGCGAGAATAATTCGTGTAGAAGATATTTGACAGCAGCAGAAGCCGTGCAGAAGTAAAGAAGGAAAGAAAATCTCAAGTTTTTCCAAGAGAAATAATGAGAAGATATTTGCATTTAATCGTAGGATTTGAAGGTGTTATGAGTATAAATAGGCTTCACAGGATTCATAGAAGTAACATCGAGAGTTTGGGGCAGAGACTGAGCGTAAAATAGGAGGTTGCAGAGTGAATCATCACCTGCAGGAAGAATAAGCCAGAAAGAAAATAAGACTGCAAACTACTGTCGTTATTTCTAGTGTCTTATTTTTCCAACATCCTAGTGTCTTAAATTTTGTAACAGTCCATTGTAACAAGTAGCTTCAGTTTGCAACAAATATTCTAACAGTGATTTCTGTAACGTCTATACAGCGTTGCAGATTCATTGTTTTATTAATAAAAACACCATTTGAGCTATAAATCATATTTTTTTGAGTGTGTTTTTATCACGAGAAGCTAGACCCCAACACTGGGTCGACGGAGGAAGCCGGACTTCATACATGGGTGAATTTGTTTTATTTTCTATTTGACTTTTGCACTTAATTAAAATAGAATTATGATTTGAAAAATTAGTTATTATTTTATTAGATGGGTCATGCTTGCTTAGATGTTTGATGTCCCATGCTTACGATTTATAACTAATGTTTGGAGAATCTACCTTGGCAAGAATAAGAGTCGATGTTGTTTTATTTGTCGAGCGATAATTGTTTGAGAATGAATAATTCAACCTATTGATATGAGTTTGGCCGAATCCTAGACCCAATAACTCTTTATTTTATTCCTTTAAAATTAATCTTAACAAGTCTTAGAGTTCGAATCCTATTTACTAAAAAAACAACGACAATCAAATATTAGAATCAGTCCCGCGACACCTTTCCCTAATTTTATTATTTTTTGATAAAATCATGTGATTTAGATAATTTCTTTGAAATAAAGGAAATTTGCTCGAACGAGAGGATTTTCATGAGATCGTGAAAATAGTAAAAATATGGTAAAATATAAAATTGGACGCGGGACTAGTCACGGCATGACTGGCCGGCTGGTGAGCCTAGTCCCCTGGCGCTTTTGTTTAATATTTTATTATTATTATTTTCCCTTCCTATTTTGCATAGGTTCCTCGTTTGTTCGTTCGTATTTTTAAAATGCTCGTCCGTGCATTCAAAATGCTGGTCCGTGTATTATCTGCTAATTACACTTGCACCATTTTGTCAGGGCTTATTCGATGCCCAGATGCCTGTTTCGTTGAATATTTATTACTAACCTGTGGAATTCTGCTGGGAAGAACCATAGATTGAAGTAACGAAATATAACGAGGAATTGTAGAATATTGCTGAATATTCAGGCGATTAATTGACGAATCGTAGAGTATTGCTGGATATTCAGACGATGGCTCGTAGAATATTGCTGGATATTCAGACGATTTAAGATAATTAATTGTCGTCTCTGTACTAGAAGGGCTTCTTGTCTAGGAGCATTAATTATCTGAGGGTTGAGAAATATGAACTTGATGGAGTGTCATATTCCTCTTGCATAGTTGGGGAAAATCTGGTTGCATCCCGAAGACGTTGTCGCTCTATACTACCAGACATACTGTCTAGGAGCCGCCCAATCTTTCGATTCTATACAGTATGAGATGTGTCGTGGCCTCAGCTGAGAGACTACACATCTTCATCTTCCCTGAGAGACTTTCTCCATCAGAGGTGGCATGAGCTTTCATGCATAGAGACATGAGTCTCGATACTCATCCGATTGCCGGATCCGGAGTAATTACTGAAATTGCTCAGTATTCATGAGATGTGCCGTGGCCTCAGCTGGGAGACTACACATCTACATGTACTCTGAGAGACGGCCTTCTCAGTCAAAGATTTTATGGCATGAGCTTTCATGCTTTGATGAGAGACATGAGCCTCAATACTCATCTGGTTTCCGAATCTAGAGTATAGTTTTACAATTCTACCCTTTGTCGAAAATCCACCATCTACATTAAGTCCTCTGCTTAGTGAGGAACAGTCATGTTCCTCAGTCAGCATTGAATGGTGATTTTCCAGGACAGACAAAAATAAGTTATTGAACTTAGTCATAAGATAAGACATTACCGGATTTTGACTGAATGAGCAAACCATGGTTTAAGCGGAACCCCAGTGGCGTAATAGAGCATCATCCAGTGAGCATAAGTTGGTGTAGAACCGCTGATTCGATGGTGGAACCTTGGTCGATTTAGGATTCACGGGTCCGGGACCAAGAAAGGGAATCCGCGAACGTTCGTTCGTTAGTTTAAGAAACAAACAAGATAGACCTGGGTCTAATGATAAAATTTTGTCTATGAGCTTTCACGAAAAACAATTTTTTTTTTTAAATATGTGAGATTTCACAAAGTGGAATAAACTCTCGTTTCAAAGGTGAATGCTCGTACTAATAGACATTGCTTCTGTTAGTAATAACATTTTGTTTATGAGCTTTCATGAAAATTTTATCTTCGAGCTTTCATAAATCTTTGAAAATATACTCTCACTTCAAAGACAGATGCTCGTGCGAGGGAGCAAAATATATAGACATCTTTTTTCAAATTTTCGTGAGTTTCACGTTAAATATTTATATACTTTGTAAAATCATGTTTTGATTTTGAACAACTGTTGAAAGTGGACAATTATATATGATGAAATAATGTTTGTATGTGAGTTTTCACAATTGTAAAATGGACGTCTGTCCAATTTTTGAAAAACCAGTGAATGTTAAAATTCACGTGGGTGGTTCACGGTTTGATGAAAATCAAATCATGATTTTGAATAATGAATTTTGCTCGACTTTGCAGGTTTCAAAGGAACGAGAAAATTTTCAAAATTTTGACGTTGTAATCACTACAGCTAGTGAAATTGTAAATAGGTAAGAGTTGGATTGTTACCATTTCAGCGCGTGCTTGTTGTTGGTATATCCATGACTCCATGTATTTCGCCTCAGATAGTGGTGACTTCTGGTTACAACCACCCTTCTGGATCTTCCGGCGAACACTCCAGAAATATCAAGTCAAACATAAAGACGTTTGCAGATGTTCATCCTGGGATGAATCAACCTTTCGGAGACGCTGGAAAGCTGGTACTTTGTATATCTCTAGATCATCTGTGAGTCGTCCCTTATCAGCATAAGCACCGCCGACTTCAGCAAATGAGACTATCGGCTGAAGATGAAGTTCGGCTTTGTGTTGATGGTGTAACTCCTGATTCAGATGTGGATGAACGAAGAATTTCGCCATAATTCGTCATCAGAAAATTCAGAAATTAGGTCTTCATTGAAATTGTTGTAGAATCTTCGTTCGATGTTGGATTTTCGCGGTTTACCCATGTATCCTCATGCCCAGGAAATTTCCAAAGTTTAGTAGAGAAGCTTTTTGGGTTCCGAGCATGTTTAGGATCCGAAATCGACGAAACAGTAAACTTCCAGGAGACCTTCAGAAAATTTTCAGCTGACATGTGGTCCAATGTTTTGGCCACAACTTTTCGCTCGTTTCTTCAATTGATGTGAATTTTGGATATGTTGAAGAGGACATCCATACGAAGAGAATGGTGTACTACCCATCCACAAATTATTCACCAATTGATCCCAGATCGTCGGTTTGTACAGGGCAGTGTAAAATCATCTCAGACGAGCTTGTTGTAAAACATTCATGTTGTGTCTTTAGACCATTCGCTTGTGTCTTGAACGGTTGGTGGAGGATTTTAATGTCATTGATTCCTTTGAGATCAGGACCCTTTGATTGATACATGAGCATGGTGCTTGCAGCGCCATCTTGCTTCTGTCGGTCGTAGAACATCACTTCTGAAACCCTGGTCACGAGACCGTAGCTGAGGTTGCTCTCGAGACGGGACGATGTAATGACCATGGTTTCATGTCCCGGTGGTAGCATTGCTTTTATGATGAATGATTAACACATGAGAGTCTGATGTCACGAGTCTTGGACTGTAAAACTTGATGAAGGACTTAGCAAAAAGACCTGGTGGACACCGATCGACTGTGGAAGTTATGAATCCCGTCTAAGAATTGCTGCTTGCATGTTGTACGCTCTGGAAGCCGTAGGAACCTCATACGACGTCGGAATTTGATGCTTGACCCCAACTTTTGAAGCTAAGAGACTGAGTTGTCTAATGAGACAAGAATAACTCAATTTAAAGTTGTAGAGGTCATCCAACTAAGCGTGCACATTTGTAATTTGTAATCCCGTACAAATTTTTCATATTTCGTAGACCTGACGGTAAAGGCCATATCTTTCAGCTCGTACGTCCGATTGATACGCCTTTTTGGTATGTTGTAGAAGAGACATAGAATAACATCTTTCGTTGAGGAAGCATTGTCCCATTCCTCACCCATTGGTACGTTTTTGCAAACCCATGGCCTGAAGTGTGTTGTATCTCATTTGTAGAAGTGATGAGAACATCTTGTAAAAGACTCTGGATTATGCCCACAAGTCGTGCCAGCTTTGGGAAGACTTTCATGTGAGCATGTTATTAGGTCTATCCATCTTGATATGAATCATTGGTTCTTAGAGAAGTCCGCTTCATATGTAACACTTCAGAGAATGATTAGTTGATGAAGCCCTGAGGATGTTGCTCCTGAGACCGTTGTTGGTGCTGAAACCATGAATGATTACACTCCAGAGATCTTTGTCGATGCTGAGATCATGGATTATGTTCCTCTAGAGATTATTGTTGATGCTGATACCATGGTTGAAGTTGTTCCAAAGACCGAAAAGGCTAGAATCATGATTATAGATATAATCTTTGCTCCTTCATCCAGTGAGCCTTTTACATTCACGAACTAGTTGACGCGTTGAGCGTCCGTAAGATGAAGGTGTACTGAGAGTTCAACCTGAATGCTCCTGAAAGCGTAACTTTACCATGAACTGGCTTTGTCAGTGAGTCGAAATTGTTACGGTAGATAGCATCAGCAGTTTTCATACTGGATGTGATTGGTGAAGAGAGAAAGTTCCTCAATCATGCAGGGGATTGTGATGTAGAGAAATCCCGTTAATGAAGTTTCACGGAATCACCTCAGGTTGCCCAGTGTATATTGAAGGAGTTAGTGTCATCCATGCATGAATGATGTTGCATATGCTTCAGAAGTCTTATCATGGATAATGAAGACTTATCGATTGTAGTTTAGTTACACTTTGATCGTGCTGGTGTTGAATCAATGTGTCACCGTCGAGATATTTGTGCTGAAGTTGTACTCTTTGATTGGGAGTACAATTTGATGGCCTTTTAGATGCTTGAGCGTTGAAGCGTATATTTCTTAAGCATCGAATGTCTTAGGGGTTTGATCATCTCGGCCCTGGAGTATCTTCTGTTGATTCAGCATCCCTTTCGTTGCAGTAGTGGGATTCAACACTTGTGCAGACATCAGAGCTTTCTGATTTTGTGGAACACATGGACTTGCAAGAGAAACGCCCAAAGTGTTCTTTTCCATGCTTGGACGTCAGTAATGAATGTTTCAATGCTTGATTCGAAGAAACGTCAGATTCAACCACTTGATCAAATACTAATGCGGTGAAGCTACCATTCATAACGTCTTGTAGAGTTGCTAGCATAATTAAGTCCCCATGCTAGGATAACATGTGGGGAAATAAATGACATCGACATAGAATGAGACTTGCCTGAGTGCGAAACCTCTTGATGAATGTATATGCATCTTTTGCAGGTTCTTGCTTCAATCCCGCCAAAGTTCGAAATTCTCCAAGTGCTCCGATGATGGAATGTCCGTCAAATCTTCTGGATCTTTGGAGAGATGTGAAACCAAAGGCGCTTTTTCAGTACATGTCATATCCTGGATCTTCGTGAAACTTGGTTTCTGTGCAACCAAAGGCGCTTTGTAAGTATCCATCTTTTCAGCGTGGATCCACGCTCGTCTGAAGGACATGTCATTTCCTGATTATGTGAAACTTGGTTTCTGTCCAGGTTGAACTTATGTTTACTTTGAGAATGATGTAGCCATAAGTATTTCCGAGCGCTCCTTCAAGGTCTCTGATTGAGATGGAGCATGAGTATCTTCTTGTCGAGCATGTGGATCCGATGGTTTTCAGTGAAATGTTGTTGATGGTGGTGTCAGCATCGATCAACGTTCTTCCAAATTTGTTTCTTCTGAGATTGACTGTGGTAAGCAGTCCCCAGTCGTATATCTCTTGGTCTGTGGCTGGAGGCTCAAGAAGTATTTTCAGAATGGACTTCTTGACACGATGTGGTTCAGTACTGTGAACATGTCTCTCTTTTGTGCCTTCGACAGATAAAACAATTCAAGTTCGACCAAGGATTGAACTGCCTCTTTGATAGGTTGTTCAGAGAGTGTAAAGATTCTGACTGGGAGAAGATCCTTGTGTACTTGGTAGGCTTCTAAAAGGTCCTACAAATTATAACCGCAAGTGCACGGTGTCGAAAGTGGCAAATGTGCAAGTACGGGTCGATCCACAGAGATCGGGTGTGTTTCGGAAATGTGTTTTAGCTAATTGGGTTCCTGAATTTGCTTTGGGCTTAGAAGCCCTTTGGAAGTGTTGGGCTTAATGTACTATTGGGTTTGTTCTCAATAAAAGGAACTGAGCTTGGGCTCAGTTGGTCTTTGAAAAGCAAATTGGCTTTGGGCCTTTGGTCTTAAACAACTGGGCTTTGGTTAAGCCCACAGTTGACTGAATTGGGCTTCAGTTTGAATTGAGCTTTGGACTTGATAGTGGACCAGATTGGGCTCAGCTGGCTTTGGCAGTGAACTGAGCTTTGGGCTCAGCAGCAGCAGGCAGGAAAAAGAAGGCAGCAGCTTGGCAGCAGCAACAGAAGTGCTGCAGGGCAAGTGCAAGAGAAACAGCAACTGCAGAGCAAAAGCAACAGCAGCTGCAGAGGGAGGCATAGAAGGCAATGCAGCAGCTGTACACAGGGCCAAGAAAAGAAAGCAGTATTGCAGCACAAGGCAATGCAATTAGCAGCAAGAACAGCAAGACAGAGGCAAATGCACAGCAAGGCCAAGGAAACAACAGCAGTAAGGGAAGCAACAAGAAAACAAGTAGTGGGTAACTAACAGGGCAGCAACAGGGAAGACACAACAGCAATAGCAATGCAGCAGCAGAGCAAGCCAAAGGAAAACAACACAATGCAAAAACAAGGAACAAAGCAAATTGAACCAAGGCCTAAGGCCAAGGGCAGGGATATGAATGAAACTGAAATGAAGCAAAGCTAAGGCAGGATACAGGCAAACTAAAAGAATGGGAGGAAAATTAGCTTGCTCATTGTCACTAGTGAGCACTAATTTCCCCCAATGCACAATCAACACTACAACCTAAGCATACAACAAGAATGGCAAGAAAATCAGCTTGCTTTAAGCACTGATTTCTTCCATTACACAATCAGCACAAAGCTTCTAAGAAATCTAGCCTATCATTCCTTCAAATGACAGTGAATTAAATATGACAGTGAACATCAACAAATTACATGTGAACATTAACAGGATATGAAAATAAACACATTAACATTAACATAAAAGGAATTACTTTAACCTAACATGATAAACTAACACTAACAGGGAGCAACAGGATTAATATTAACATCAACAGAACATAGTAGACATGAACATAAAATTGAACTGAAACATGACATGAAAATTAACAGCAAACTGAACTAAAAACATTAACAGAAATTGTGAAATTGAAAAGTGACTGAAACTAACAGGACATGAAAGTCCTGGATGTTGGCTAATCCAAACATGAAAATTACACACAACCCATGGTGCTATTTATAGTCACAGACCCAAATTATACAATTAGGGTTCTTCCCCAAATTTTTCACCCAAACTGACAGTAGACTAGGGTTCAGTAATTTCTCACCTAACTTGATGTAGCACATCAAATTGATCGCAACCCATGCTTTGTAATTGCTCCTACTCCATTTCTCATGCGCCAATTTCAACTCTAGCACACGTTAATCCATCAATCCATAACCTAGGGTTTAGGTTAGGTAATGAGCTGATGGGATAAGGGGCTAGAATGATGGGGGAAGGTGTTCAATTATGTGTAGGATGATGATTGAGGTGGTATGGTGGTGTTTGGTGGCGGTGTGGTGGTGACAGTGGAGGTGAAGGAGATGGTGTACGGTGGTTCTGCTGTGGAGAAGATGGTGGAGAGGGTATGGCTCGACTGTGTTTGGGTAGGGGGTGTGTTTGGGTTAGGTGGATGGGCTCGGGTACTAGGGTGTAAGGCAGATCCATCGAGTCGGATGAACAGCGAGGATGAGCCGTGGGATATGGAGCTGGTAGTAGATCGGACGGTGATGCGGAGGCAAGCGATGAGAGACCGTTGGATTATATGATACAACAAAATGAACGGTACTTGATGGAGTTAGGTACTGTAGTGTTAGGCGGGTATATCAAACTTCGATGCGCAGCAAGGGAGCGACCGTTGGATTCAACTACCATCTAATCTGAAGGCTTGGAATTTCAGCGCTGTGGTGCTTGGCAGAGACATCAGATTTTGATGATCAGCAAGGAGCGACCGTCGGATGCTTCTGAGAAATGATCTGATGGCTGAGAACGGAGGCGCTTTTGTGTGTAGAAAATGAGGTTGTGCGCACCATTCTTCGCGGCTTCCTTGCGTAATTTCTCCCGGCTTTTCACTACTTTTCTGCTCTTTTCGCTCCGCGACTCATCCGAACTTTATTTACTACCTAAAAATGCAAAATTAATTAATAAAAATATTTATTCTTGAAAACAATGAAAATACAGAATATGGGATAAAATGTAGAATTACTGCACAAAAGATGAGTTAAAATGCCAACAAAAAGGGATAAATATATACAATATTTGGCACTCATCAAATACCCCCAAACCTGAATTTTACTTGTCCTCAATTAAAACAAAACTAAGGAAATCCTAACTATACCACTGTCGCTGGTCTCTCGAATGCATTTAGCGTATGCACTAAGCCTTTTAAACCACTAAGTGTCCCTAGTGGACGAGTTGAAGTCTCGTGAAGGTTTACCAGAGGTGTGCCTACAAAACCTAAGGACAAAATATAAGCTCATATTCCGTCAAATGTGACATGTGCAAAACAGTTTAAGCTCACAGCAAAATGGAGATGTCAATCTAGCTATCAAAGGCACAATCCTAGCACTGATAACAAATAAGGACATGTGATAAGAGTGTAAAGTGTATCTACACATGTGTAAAGAAAGATCTGAAGTTATGACTACTAATCACCAAGAGATAGTTTCTCAGGCTAAGAACTGAGGTCGAAATCTAGCTAGCTGTCCGGACTTTACGAGAATTGTGAATGAGTTGGAGGTATTTCACAATTTCTCGCGTTGTACATCAATGGCATACACCCTCCTTGCTTATTACAACGAAACAACAAAAGATGACTATTTACATGACTCTTATTTACATTGACTAATCTCTTTTTATTTTTGGAACAAGAGATGATGAAATTGAAAAAATACTTGATTTTTTTTTGATTTTTCTGATATTTTTTTTTTTTTTGACAAGGAAACACTTTTGATATATAACAAAAAGAAACAAAAATTACATGACACTTTGCAAGAGGTAGCCCTTTTTGATGCACCCAGTTAAATTCGATGGTTGTCTTTCTTAATGTAACCTCCATCTTCTATCCCAACCAACCAAAGAACAAGCTAGTCCAGTTTCGTTCAGTATTCTAAAGTGATTGGCAATCGTAACTTCTTATCCAACACCTTGAAGATCGAGGCCATACATGTATTGGTAGATCGTGCGCGTGCAAATTTCTTATCACTATGTGAATTGTGCTAGAATCAGGGTGCCTAAATATCTAGACTAAGACTCCTAATAAAAATACATATTTGCACAAGAGTCAACATTTCAAGGTAAATGAGCTCCATTTTTTATGATTTTTCATCTTTTTAATTTTTTATTGAATTTTGATTTTTTAATTTTTTTGGAATTTTTCAATTTTTTCAAAAAAGAAGAAGGAGTTTGTTTTAATTAAAGCATATTATCGTGGCATCTACTCTATACCCCCAAACCTAAACTAAACATTGTCCTCAATGTTTCAAAATATGGAAAGAGTTAAAATGTAACATATGGAAAGGGACATGCTGAGTAGAGTAAAAGGAGAGAGAATACCCGATTTCGGCGAAAGCAGAATTAAAACTCCGTTATTCAAGGCAAAAATCCAACATATTTCAGCCGAGATCATATTGGATTAGCAAAATATATACAAAAGGAAATTTAACTAACACATTATCTACAAGAAAATTTGGTTTAAAAATGGGAGCAAAGTAGAAATTTGGTTTTAAAAATAGGGAGCAAAAGAATTTTTTTTTTTTTTTTTTTTTAAGAAAATAAAATTTGGTTTTTGAAATGGGAGCAAGCCCACTGTGCAAGCCTCTAATGAAATGGAAGGAAGGCTGCGGCCCACGAAACACTAAGTTTTAATTTTGAAAGTTTAATTTGGCCCAGTTGGTTAAGGCCCGCCGTTTGTTTTAAAACTTTGGTTTCGAGGTCCACTTTTGAGTGGAATACAAGTCCACAATCAGTTATAAGCTCAGCTGGGTTTAAACCCAGAGTCCAAAATACAAGTCCAATGGAAGAATTTAAACAAGCCCACAAAATAAATACAAGCCCACAAATTAAACAAACAAGCCCAAAAATAATTAATTACAAACCCAAAATAGAAAAATAAAAAGCCCAAAAAAAATTGGGTTAATTATTACAAGCCCACAATTAAAGAAATTTGGAAGCCCACAGGTTGGGTTCTCTCAATGAATGGGTTTAGGCTTACCTTTTTAGCACAGCCCAGCTGCTCTGATATTGTTGCAAAAACCCAGTTGGGTTTTGGTTCTTTTCCTTGGTGGCGTCCCAGCAGAGGAAAAACAGGTTCAGAACAGCAGGTCCAACAGCAAATGAAATGAAGCAGATGCAGATGCAAATGCTATGCAGTGAAATACAAAATAGCTAAGAAAACACAGATAAAACACAACACCAATCCCCGGCAGCGGCGCCAAAAACTTGGTAGGCTTCTAAAAGGTCCTACAAATTATAACCGCAAGTGCACGGTGTCGAAAGTGGCAAATGTGCAAGTACGGGTCGATCCACAGAGATCGGGTGTGTTTCGGAAATGTGTTTTAGCTAATTGGGTTCCTGAATTTGCTTTGGGCTTAGAAGCCCTTTGGAAGTGTTGGGCTTAATGTACTATTGGGTTTGTTCTCAATAAAAGGAACTGAGCTTGGGCTCAGTTGGTCTTTGAAAAGCAAATTGGCTTTGGGCCTTTGGTCTTAAACAACTGGGCTTTGGTTAAGCCCACAGTTGACTGAATTGGGCTTCAGTTTGAATTGAGCTTTGGACTTGATAGTGGACCAGATTGGGCTCAGCTGGCTTTGGCAGTGAACTGAGCTTTGGGCTCAGCAGCAGCAGGCAGGAAAAAGAAGGCAGCAGCTTGGCAGCAGCAACAGAAGTGCTGCAGGGCAAGTGCAAGAGAAACAGCAACTGCAGAGCAAAAGCAACAGCAGCTGCAGAGGGAGGCATAGAAGGCAATGCAGCAGCTGTACACAGGGCCAAGAAAAGAAAGCAGTATTGCAGCACAAGGCAATGCAATTAGCAGCAAGAACAGCAAGACAGAGGCAAATGCACAGCAAGGCCAAGGAAACAACAGCAGTAAGGGAAGCAACAAGAAAACAAGTAGTGGGTAACTAACAGGGCAGCAACAGGGAAGACACAACAGCAATAGCAATGCAGCAGCAGAGCAAGCCAAAGGAAAACAACACAATGCAAAAACAAGGAACAAAGCAAATTGAACCAAGGCCTAAGGCCAAGGGCAGGGATATGAATGAAACTGAAATGAAGCAAAGCTAAGGCAGGATACAGGCAAACTAAAAGAATGGGAGGAAAATTAGCTTGCTCATTGTCACTAGTGAGCACTAATTTCCCCCAATGCACAATCAACACTACAACCTAAGCATACAACAAGAATGGCAAGAAAATCAGCTTGCTTTAAGCACTGATTTCTTCCATTACACAATCAGCACAAAGCTTCTAAGAAATCTAGCCTATCATTCCTTCAAATGACAGTGAATTAAATATGACAGTGAACATCAACAAATTACATGTGAACATTAACAGGATATGAAAATAAACACATTAACATTAACATAAAAGGAATTACTTTAACCTAACATGATAAACTAACACTAACAGGGAGCAACAGGATTAATATTAACATCAACAGAACATAGTAGACATGAACATAAAATTGAACTGAAACATGACATGAAAATTAACAGCAAACTGAACTAAAAACATTAACAGAAATTGTGAAATTGAAAAGTGACTGAAACTAACAGGACATGAAAGTCCTGGATGTTGGCTAATCCAAACATGAAAATTACACACAACCCATGGTGCTATTTATAGTCACAGACCCAAATTATACAATTAGGGTTCTTCCCCAAATTTTTCACCCAAACTGACAGTAGACTAGGGTTCAGTAATTTCTCACCTAACTTGATGTAGCACATCAAATTGATCGCAACCCATGCTTTGTAATTGCTCCTACTCCATTTCTCATGCGCCAATTTCAACTCTAGCACACGTTAATCCATCAATCCATAACCTAGGGTTTAGGTTAGGTAATGAGCTGATGGGATAAGGGGCTAGAATGATGGGGGAAGGTGTTCAATTATGTGTAGGATGATGATTGAGGTGGTATGGTGGTGTTTGGTGGCGGTGTGGTGGTGACAGTGGAGGTGAAGGAGATGGTGTACGGTGGTTCTGCTGTGGAGAAGATGGTGGAGAGGGTATGGCTCGACTGTGTTTGGGTAGGGGGTGTGTTTGGGTTAGGTGGATGGGCTCGGGTACTAGGGTGTAAGGCAGATCCATCGAGTCGGATGAACAGCGAGGATGAGCCGTGGGATATGGAGCTGGTAGTAGATCGGACGGTGATGCGGAGGCAAGCGATGAGAGACCGTTGGATTATATGATACAACAAAATGAACGGTACTTGATGGAGTTAGGTACTGTAGTGTTAGGCGGGTATATCAAACTTCGATGCGCAGCAAGGGAGCGACCGTTGGATTCAACTACCATCTAATCTGAAGGCTTGGAATTTCAGCGCTGTGGTGCTTGGCAGAGACATCAGATTTTGATGATCAGCAAGGAGCGACCGTCGGATGCTTCTGAGAAATGATCTGATGGCTGAGAACGGAGGCGCTTTTGTGTGTAGAAAATGAGGTTGTGCGCACCATTCTTCGCGGCTTCCTTGCGTAATTTCTCCCGGCTTTTCACTACTTTTCTGCTCTTTTCGCTCCGCGACTCATCCGAACTTTATTTACTACCTAAAAATGCAAAATTAATTAATAAAAATATTTATTCTTGAAAACACTGAAAATACAGGATATGGGGTAAAATGTAGAATTAATGCATAAAAGATGAGTTAAAATGCCAACAAAAAGGGATAAATATATACAATATTTGGCACTCATCAGTACTCCTTCAGTCCCCAGTTGAAGCTATTGTGGATCAACCTTCTCTTTGAAAATGTGCTTCAAAACTCCGCAGTCGCTTGTGGAATGATTGACGACCCTGTGGAAGTCACCTCTTTAATGGAAAAAGGAAAGTCAGGTGCTTCTTGATCAGGAACTCTTGTGCGTTGGTCAGAGGCTTGTGCATCTTGCTTATCCTTCCTTTGTGCTTTTGAAGGAGCTAAGGTATGTTTGCGTGGCAGTTTGGCTTTCTGTTTGCTCCCTTCTGCAACAGTGTTTGTGGAAGTATGGAGGTTTTACTGCTTCTTGATCAGGCGTCTGCTTCCTCGAGTGTCTCATGATTCTTCAGTCTTTGTAGATTTTGTTCTTTCCAATAGAGTAGGTGTAGTGGTTGTCGATCTCTTCGCGGCTTCGTGAAGCTCTGAGAAAGTCTGGAATCGAAGATTCTCCAGTAGAGCTCTGTAAACTGGGAGCATGTCGTTGATACACAAATCTACCAGCTGCTTCTCTGTGACATTTGGGTCATGACAGTCCAGGGCCTGGACTCTGAATCTTTTCACGTAATCATTGGGATTCTCACTGACCCTCTGGAACATTCTTCCAAGATCAGAGAGAGTAACTTTCTCTGACAAGAAAAATTACTTCCTGTAGAAGGCATTGACCATTTCTCCCCAATTGTTGATAGTACCCGGTGCGATGTTGTTGTACCAGGTGTATGCTCTGCCTTCCAAGGATTTTGAAAACTCCTTGAGACGAACAACATGGTTATGTTCATGCTCTCCCAAGGCTTCGAGAAAAGGACAGACGTGTTCTCGAGCATTGCCAGTTCCGTCATACAGAGTAAAAGTTGGGAAAATGTAACCTTTAGGAAGAGGAATCCTCTGTGTGGCAGCAGGATAAGGAGGTTGGTGACGATGGACGTGTGATGTACTACCCTTTACACGGTTCTCTAGGAGACGCTCCAAGTCTTCTCAAGTAATGAAATTTTACGGCTCTTTCGCTGATGAATCGCCTGCAGCTTTGCCGACTTCGTCATCATTTACTGTATGAATTGAAATCACCTCAGGATCAGCGTCTGAGGATTTATCTTTCTCTTTTCCCTTTTCTTGAGTCTTCTCTGACATCTTATCAGTAAGAGTTTTGAGATAATTACACAGCTCCTTCTGTGTAGCAGCCATGTCAGTCTGATTCTTTGCAAGAATCTCATGCGCTTTGATAAGATCAGCAATGGTAGGTGGTGCATTTCCTCTGACTTCTTCAGGTTGTCGACCGAACAGGGGATGACCTTCAGCATGAGGAGGAGTAATGTCACCACCGTCAGTGTTGGAGGCGGGAATCGTTTTCGGGATATTCTGATTGTCATTGTTGTTGCTAGTGCTAGCATCATTTGTATTAGGATCTGCGATCGTACGTGACCTAAGATCAACCATCTTGTGAAAGCTTGAGATTGCAACCGAGAGATTAATCTCCCACTATGGTCGCCAATCTGTGAGTGGGGAAAAAAGATTTGCTGGTTTTTACGGAATTGAAGAGTCGACCGTGTGGAGACTCCTTGAACCGAGCGGAATGTTGAACCTCACACAGATGCACTGCAAGAAGGTAGTTCTTTAAGTTCGAGAGATCAATCTGTAAGACCCCGGCCTAAACCAAGAACAATGGTCGTTCCAGAGTTAATTCGGTCACAAGAGAGGATGGGTTGATCTGTAGGAGGGAAGCTGAGAAATGCGTGAGATCAATGGTGATCTGAGATTGTAGGTGTGTTTTGAATTCAGCATGAAAATACTCTGAATGATTGAATTTTGCTCAGTTGAGAGTAATTTTTGTGAGTTCGTGTAGACGAAAGATTGTCTGTATGAACTTTGATGAGAAATTGGTCGTCTTGGCGAATGTTGTTCGATTGTTCGAAAAACTTCTTTTTTTCAATCAGGATTCAGAGACATTTTATAATGCCGGAGTTGAAAACACCATGATCCCATGAAGTGTGACAGTTGCTGGAATTAGAGAGTGGGAAATGGGGAAATCGTGTTAAAACCAATTACTCATCGTGCAGAGACTTGGTTAACTTTCCACCCACTACTTTGCTGACTCTTCCAACTGATTGCACGACTTGCTCACATTCTCTTCGTGGGTGAACACACGTGCCGTAGACCGCCAGACTAAAACCCTAGTTAATATCCCTCTATGTGACACGATTGAAATCTCGTGATTGTGGAGTCAGTTGCTGACTTTATGGGACGATGAGTCCATGTAGCGCTGAGTTGAACATGATTAGCAAATGTTTCGAAACTCATGAATTTAATGTGTCTGCTGAGACGAGGTATCATTATAACCTAAGACGAGCAAAACTGTGTTGCTAAATTGTTGAATATTGGTAGTTGAACCGATATTCTTTGATTTGAGCAAATATTGCTAGTCTGAGGGAATATTGCTAATTGAATAAATATTTTCGGTTCGAGCGAATATTGCTAGTTCGAGCAAATATTGTTCTTTTGATGAATTGTTGGTAGCTGGACCAAATAAAATATTAATTTAAGTTACTGACTGCTGGGTCGAGCAAAATAAATATGAATATCAATCATGGAATCAACATAAAATTATCAGAGTGTTCGAATCTTCACAGAATCACGTTTTTGCAGAGCTCTGGATTCAAAACCCTAATTTTACCGAAATGATGATTTATTGCAAATCAACACGGGACCGGCTACATGGGATGACGGGTTCACCATATAAAGCCCAGATGCTCGAATGAGCAAAAAATACCAAAGTCTCTTGAGGACCAGTTGGTGAAAGAATGATTAAATGCTGGTTTAATCATTTACTGAAATATTGCTCGTGTGAGCAACAAATCATAAAACCTGATGTAGAAAATATGAGGGGTCGACCAAGAGGTCAAGAGACCGGCTCTCTATGGTCGTGGGACCAGTAGATGGTCGTTTGAGCGAACTTCCAATTGTTTGGAAAGAGTTCGAACCTAATATGAGCAACTGAGCAAATTAGGTTAAAATCATTAAAACATGCGGGACCAGCTATTTGCAAGCCTCAGGGTCACCCTTGGTCGGTCAAGGGGATGTGCCCGTGTCACCATAGTGTCCGTGTTTCAGTCCTGAGAATTTTGATATTTTCTGATGCACGTTTGAGCAACATTTGGAGAAAATATGCAAAATCCATGGTTTTGCTGAAACCGGCAAAAATACATGAGATGATGAAAATAATAAATAAACAAGGAATCACAAGGTGTGGGACCGGACACGGCTAGGGCATGGCCGGCCGACTGACACGCGGTCCCACATGCTTTTCCTAGTTTTATGTGATTTTATGTATTTTTCTCTGATTTAAGGGAAATTCCATGAAACTGGAGAGTTTGGCGAAATTAGGGAACTTCCATGAGATGAGAGACATAAATTAAAATATAAAATAGGTAATGGGAGTGTGGGAGTGTGGGACCGGCAATGGACGTGGCATGGCCGGCCGGCCAATGGGCGCGGCCCCAAGGCACTCTTCCCAATTTTATGTAATTTTGATGATTTTAGATAATTTTTCATAAAATCAAAGGGATTTGTTGAAAACCAAGATATTTTGTTGAAATCAGGGAGTTTTCATGAAATCAGGAATCCAAACACCAAATAATAATAAAATAATGGGCGTGCCGGACCGGCTAGGGCCTGGCCGACCGACTAGAGCCCGGTCCCACAAGTTTTCCTAATTTTTTTAATATTTTCCATAATTTTAGAGAAAATACATGAAATTAGGTAATTTTAGGGAAAATTCATAAAATCAAGGAATTTTCATAATTTGAGAATGAATAATAAAATAATGGGACGTGAGGTGTGGGACCGGCAACGGCCAAGGCATGACCGGCCGGCCGGCGATCCCGCGACACCTTTCCCTAATTTTATTATTTTTTGATAAAATCATGTGATTTAGATAAAAATACATGAAATTAGGTAATTTTCATGATTTTAGGGAAAATTCATAAAATCAAGGAATTTTCATAATTTGAGAGAAATAATAAAATAATGGAGACGTGAGGTGTGGGATCGGCCACGGCCAAGACATGGCCGGCTGGTGCTCGGTCCCGCGACACTTTCCCTAATTTTATTATTTTTTGATAAAATTATGTGATTTAGATAATTTCTTTGAAATAAAGGAAATTTGCTCGAACGAGAGGATTTTCATGAGATCGTGAAAATAGTAAAAATATAAAATTGGGCGCGGGACTAGTCACGGCATGACTGCCCAGCTGGTGAGCCTAGTCCCCTGGCGCTTTTTTAATATTTTATTATTATTATTTTCCCTTCCTATTTTGCATAGGTTCCTCGTTCGTTCGTATTTTTAAAATGCTCGTTCGTGCATTCAAAATGCTGGTCTGTGTATTATCTGCTAATTACACTTGCACCATTTTGTCAGGGCTTATTCGATGCCCAGATGCCTGTTTCGTTGAATATTTATTACTAACCTGTGGAATTCTGCTGGGAAGAACCACAAATTGAAGTAACGAAATATAACGAGGAATCGTAGAATATTGTTGAATATTCAGGCGATTAATTGACGACTCGTAGAATATTGTTGGATATTCTGACGATGGCTCGTAGAATATTGCTGGATATTCAGACGATTTAAGATAATTAATTGCTGGCTCTTTACTAGAAGGGATTCCTGTCTATGAGCATTAATTATCTGAGGGTTGAGCAATATGAACTTGCTGGAGTGTCATATTCCTCTTGCATAGTCGGGGAAAATCTGGTTACATCCCGAAGACGTTGTCGCTCTATACTAGCAGACATGATATCTAGGAGCCGCCCAATCTTTCGATTCTATACAGTATGAGATGTGTCGTGGCCTCAGCTGAGAGAATACACATCTTCATCTTCCCTGAGAGACTTTCTCCATCAGAGGTGGCATGAGCTTTCATGCATAGATATATGAGTCTCGATACTCATCCGATTGCCGGATCCGGAGTAATTACTGAAATTGCTCAGTATTCATGAGATGTGTCGTGGCCTCAGCTGAGAGACTCGCATCTACATGTACTCTGAGAGACGGCCTTCTCAGTCAGAGATTTTATGGCATGAGCTTTCATGCTTTGATGAGAGACATGAGCCTCAATACTCATCCGGTTGCCGAATCTGGAGTATAGTTTTACAATTCTACCCTTTGTCGAAAATCCACCATCTTCAGATTGATAAAGGCAGGTGCCATATATGTTAGGGATGATATCAAATCATATAAGAAAAAATGTTCATGACCGCTAGATCACCCAAATAGTACCCTTGTTTTTTTAGTACCAGATCCATAAATCATGGTTTTCAATGCTAAAGTAAAATTGATTGCAATACAAAAGAGAATATAACACGAAAAATAATAATAGAATAAATTAGTTGACGACCTAATTTTGTTCAATCTGATCCTCATACACGGCGTTTGTGATTGAGAATTAGAATTACGCCTAACGATCTACACTTGGCGGCAGTGGTGGTGGTTGTGACAGAGTCAGAAATTGATATTCAAGAGGCTACTTATTTTTAAAGAAACATGTAAACTCTGGCGGACTAAACCCTGCTAAATATTAGTTATAGGATAAAATTAAATCTTTTTGTGTAGTTACTAGAAATTTAAGGAGGGCTTGAGCTAGGTTAGTTAACCTTTGGCTCCGCCACTAGGTAGTGGTGGAGAAAGAAATGATATCATGCGCTTTTGTTGTGGTGGCATGCATTGGTGAATATTAATAGACTATGTTAATTTTGTGACGCTAAAAAACGTGTAACATTATAAAGTATAAAACGTGGTTGATCGAATAAACTCGGCTAAAACACATTACAATTTTAAAAAATAGTGAAACCAATTATCATGTTATTTAATAAATGCAGACGATACAAATTAAAATTAGAACATATGAAATTACTTATTATCGAACCGTGCCGTTATGGCAGGGGTTATATTTTATTTTAAGCATAAATGAGATTTTCATTTAGTACAAGACATATGTAATATTGGATAGTCTGTTTAAAAAAAAAGTCATGCCACATGTGATGGTTTTCAAGCACAAACTAGGTTTTTATTCGGTGTAATAGAATATATTTTTGGATCATTGTGTCAAAAACAATTTGCATGTTACTTTTCATGAGTATTCAAGCCTAATCACGCTTTTTCTTTGAACGATCATTATCTTGGTATCTTGGGGAAATGAGATTTTTCTTGTATCTAATTTTGGTTTTTGATTTTCTCAACGGTTTTTGTTTCACTGATTTCAGTATATGAGTTTACCTAGTAGGATCATTAATGAGTGATGTGTGTCTCAATAGATAGTGAATGATCATGTGCAAGTTTGTTTTTTTTTTTTGTTTAAAAACAAATGGAATCCTGGGCGAGAGTGGGGAAAAGGTGGGTCCATATGAATTAATCTTTGGTAGTTGTGTAGCTAGATCATTTCCATCAGATATCTACCTACAGATACATGTTAATTCTCATAGGACTCTACCATAATTACTTTGGACCAACCAAACGATAAATTTCCCTATAATAAAAGTCAATTTATGCTATTTTGTAGAATAAATTTCCCATTCTCTCTTGAATTTTGCAAGTTACTAAATGTAAATAGTAATGTTAAAGCATAGCTCGGTTGAACCCACCAAGCGTTGGTATGTCAAGTTTGGTTGTCATATTTTAGTGAATCAAAATTCAATTAAAGAGTCGTTTGATTATGTAACTAGAGACAATGTAGGATCAGAATCTCGCAGCAATAATGTCTCAGCGAAATTATCAACAACACAACACAACAGCGTCGCATAACAATTTTGGAAGTGACATAATAAACGACGTCAGCTAAAATCATGAGAAAAATGTAATGATTCTGCGAAAATAAGAGAGTTTGCGAGATTAACATTTGTAAGGTTGCGAGAATGTCGCAAGACATATCCGGAAATAAAGGACAGATTAGCTGTCATCCACTAGGTACTTCCCTGTAAATAGTCGTTCAGTTGTAAAGGAAAAGTGGAGAGATCTTTTTGAGTAAGAAACAAGTAAATAGGAGAGAGAAAATCTAGAGCAATGGTTATTCTTGATTCCTTTATCTTTTCTTGTAAGATTGTTCAAAGATTCATCAATAAAATTAAGATTGTTAGCCTAAAAATGAGTTGAGCGTTAATGAAATCATATGAGGGGTGTAGTGTAGGATTTCCTGCAACTACATAATGGCGCTAGAAACATGGAACATTGAAGATTATTTTAGAAAAATTGAAGATTAATATTGAGATTTGTGAAGATTTGGAGTGATTGATTAAGAATTTTACATAATTTCTTGCAATTCGTTAACATTGAAGAAATGGCTAGGAGAAGAAATACATCAGAACAACCAACTACTGTTAGAAGAAGCAAGAGAATTGCTGGAAGAGAAAGAAGTGAAATGGGGGAATCTACAAGAATGAGAAATAATGGAGAAAATCAAATTCAACCACCAGTTCAACAAACACTAGTACAAGGAAGGAATATAGATTATGATATGGTGAGTATACACACTTGGCAATCAAATTCCGCAGAAGAAGTAGAAGAAGAGCAGCAAACCAGAAACCATAGACAGGTAGAGAGAAATCAAGAAGCAGATGAAGGAATAATTCATGGAGATGAGGAAATTGGAGCGTTAGAAACGTTGAGACGAAGAATACATGAAGAAAGAAGAGCTGAGGCAGAAGAACGTGCAAATCTAACAAGGCAAAATCACGAATTAAGGATGGAAAATATGAGACTACAGAGTAGAAGATCGAGAAGTATTACAAAATCATATTCAAGATCGACTAGAAGAGAGATGAGGCGAAACTCACCCACAATTAATGTTGGAAACAATATTCAAGAAGAAATATCAAATCCTAATGAAGAATATCGCGAAAATAGAGAAAGAGCTGATGATCGTTATGTTCCACAAAATGAAACTTTTGATGATAGGCAAAATGGTAGAAATCAAGAGAATGGACAACGTCAGGGACGAAATGATCAAGATGGCGAAGGAAATCGAGAGGAAGGAAGGAGAATTTTACATGAGAGAGAAACTCAAAGAAATCAACAAACAATTGAAGAAGAAATTGAAAGACATTATGCTGAACAAGCACGTTTAATTTGCGAACGTGAAAGATTGAGAGCGGAAATGGAAGAACGAGAGCTTCAGGAGACAATTCGCCAGAACAATCACGACAATCGAGAAAGAAGGCGTACACAAAACCGGAATAACGGCAATATCAATGAAGAGTATGATAGAATACAGAGGATAGCTGAAAGACAGCGAATGGAATTAATAAGAAATGAAAAAAATCATGAAGGGGAAAATGAGAGACATAATCATATGCGAATTCAAGATAGAGATGAAGAAGAGACTCGCAGAAGAAGACGAGATGAGGATAATGAAGAAGAAATACAAAATTTCGCGAGAGAATAAAGATATGAATGCAGAAGAAGAGAGGCGAAATTAAAAAGAGCAATGGATCAAAATTCAGGTGTAAATAAACAAATCTTGAAAGAGTTAGAAGAAATGAGAGGAATGCTAAATAATAGAGGAGAAGTAGGCAGAAGACAATTGGATGGAGCTATAGAAGAAGCTGCGAAAACTCCATTTACAAGGGAAGTACAATTAGGAGGAATACCACCGAAATGCAATTTTCCCGCTTTAACCAGCATTTTTGATGGAACAACTTGTGCAATTCAACACATTAAAGCCTACGTGAGGTGCATGTTTCAATGGGAAAATCATGATATTGTATTATGCAAGTATTTCGCATCCAGCTTAACAGGGGAGGCGTTAAAATGGTTTGAAGGTCTACCAAAGAATACAATAACATCCTTCAATCATTTGCAGACTACATTCCTAGGGGCATATATAAGTAATAATTCTTCGTGACCTGGTATTGAAGACGTTTTTGGACTAAAACAAAGGATTGGCGAAAGTTTGAAGCACCTAACTAAAAGATGAAGGACTGTGTGTAGCGAAATGGCTGGCCGTGTAGATGAGAGATATCTTATATTATCATTTATCAATGCTATGTTTGCAACCAACCTATTGTATGTCCAAATTTTCAGAGTCAAGAATACGATCACAATGATTGAATTGCGAGAACTTCAAAAAGAATATATTGCTCTAGAGGAAAGGCAAAATGAAATGGAATCATACCCAGTTGTGAACACCAGTTCACAAACAGCGAATGCAAGCTTGTTACCTAAGCTAATAAACACAGTAGCGAATACTTCGCAAGTACAACAAGAGAAGGTGACAGGTAACAATCAACAGAAACTGGTAGCTATGGGAAGCCGAGATGAGTAAGTTAAGTTCTAAAATCGATTTGTTCATGAACTAATACATTTATATATAATAAGGAATGCAATATTTTGTGAACCATGGCTATAATGTTCATGACTTGATTCGAGTGAATCAAAATCGATTTTGCTTCAATTGTGTCTTGTAAACTTCTATGAGAATACAAACAATTGAACAACTCTAGAACTAGTTTCATTTGAGTCATTTGAACTAGTTATGGTTAAGATGAATGAGGTTGATATGAAAGTGTTCATACGGCTAACTTCGGTTAACTATTTTTGATCCAACAAAGGTGTACACGTTTAGGTATGGTTACTCATATCTATATGAATTCACTTTTCATTTGTGTATAACAAGCTAAGTTCGATCAAACTGTTGAAAGATATTAGCTTGAGTCTAATCAGGTTTTCATCTAACGGTGAATATTGAATGCTTTGTTACCAAGGTAGCATTGATTGCAAAACCTAATTTGGAGACTATATAAAGGAGAACTCTAGCAACTGGGAAACCTAATCCCCACACCTCTTGTGTGATACTAGTTGTGACTAGAGTCGATTCTCCTTTAACCTTAGGTTTTTCACGAAACCTTGTAGGTTAACGAATTAAAGACTTCATTGGGATTGTGAAGCCAGACCCAACTATTTTCTCTGTAGTGCAATCGTAAGATTTGCTTGAGATTTATGTCTCCGATAGGCAAGATAGAAAAGTAGTCACAAACATCTTCGTCTCATCGTTTGTGATTCCACAATATCTTGTTTCGCTAGTCGATTAAGATTATTGTGAGGTGATTGATATTTCTAGGCTGTTCTTCTGGAATATAAGTCTGGTATATCAATTGGCTCATGTTCACCTTGATTTATCGAAAGACGGAACAAAAACCCGTAGGTATTTATGTGGGAGATAGATTTATCTATTCCTATAGACTTTTCTATGTGGGACAGATTTGTTTATCAAGTCTTCGACTTTGGGTCGTAGCAACTCTTAGTTGTGGGTGAGATCAGCTAAGGGAATCAAGCGCGTAGTATCATGCTGGGATTAGATGGGTTTTCTCTAATTGACTTAACAGGTGACTTAACATAGCTGGTAAAGGTCTTCGTTTCGACCAGAATTGGCTAGATAATCGAGATTTCAAGAAAACAGAGTTCTCAGTTTCCGCGGGAAAGTTGTTCTTCACGAACGAGATTTAGGGTTCAAATTTTGGAGAAGATTAAGAGGGATTAAATCGCTGGATTTGTCTGCAATGCGCCTGTTAATCCAAAACATATAAGATATAGTCATTGGATTGGATCCAATTGGGCTGAATTGGTCATTTGAAGCAGATCAGGGAGTTTGAAGAACCGAGAGGTGCTGTTTTGGATTTGGAAGATTTCAAAGGAGATTAAATTAAATCGATGAAATGGGTTGGGATTATCCTGTTACGACTTAAGAGGGATGGTACGTGTGGTGGAATCAATTGGATTTGGCTAGAACGTGGATTTGAACAAAACATGGCAAGAATATTCGCACGAGAAGTAATATCGGGATTTTTAGCTATTCTTGGAAGTTTTGTGTGTGGCTGAGCATGTTTAACAGCTTCCGAGTCATGTAGAAACGTGTTGGGATATGTTTTGCTTCAAGAAGACGCGTGAAGAAAAAAAAAGGATTTTTTTTTCGTGAACTGTAGAGAAGTAAATGGGGATTATATGGAGTTATTGCGAGATATTTTGATCCATGTTACGCATAAATAAGGTGCTTGGGATGAAGAGAATAAGGACGGAGAGTCTGGGAGAGAACTGAGGATTAAAATCAAAAGAATTGAGAGTTGTTGAAATTCTGCTAGTGTTGCAACTTGAAGAACACGAAGAACAAAACCTGTTCAAGTCGGTAGCAAAGACAGTCCTTAAATCAACGACAGTTCATATAGTTTTTGTTGCGATAGACCTTTAGTGACTGTACTGTCTTAGTAGTTGTGCTGGTTTTGGTAGTTAAAGACTTTTAGCGACTGCGGAATTATTGTAAGCAATTTTACTCTTCTTGAATACAATGAATAATACATATTTCTCCATATTTCGATTCATGGGTAGCTAAATTTCTTTTCTAGGGTTTTGGAAGAAGCTATTTTCTATGAGTAATACTTAGTAATTATTTTCTTTGACATATCTACTCCATTTTTGTGCTTTTAAATTGATAAAAAAATTATCTTCTTTACATGCTTCATAATAATTGTTTTGGGTAGTTTAGCTACCGATCTTTTATAAGCGAAGGAAAATTAGGCTTTAGAATAGCGACGAAAGTCATAAAAACAGTTGTAACGTTATATCTTCCAAATCATGAGATTGGGTTCGAAATTTTTTTGAGGAAAGTGGGAGTATTTTTTTCAAAGAAATTATTATTGAGTTTACATATATTAAAAGTGGTGTAATCCAAAACCCTAGATTCATCTCTCCTTGATAAACCAAAAATCAAATTTAATTAGTTTTTCTTAGCATTTTCTTTTAATAATCATAAACCAAACCTTTAAAAGAGTCAAAGAATCGAACCTTCTACTTACCACATGTAAAACTGCATCAATATACTCCTTGATCTAAATGATCTGGACTGAACAAGATAATTAAAGGATGGACTATAATATTTGGTAAATAAAATGAAAACTTTCAAACAGGGTTATGGTTAAAGGGAAGGAGTGGCTATTTTGTAATAGATAGTCAAACAATCTAAATGTTGACCGGTCAACTCATGGTCAAACAACCCAAAACCGTCAACGGACAAACTTAGGATCCAAACACTAAATGGTACCAAAACTTACGACCCAAACACTATTTGCTCTCACAAAAATGACAAATAAGAGAAAAAATACAACAAGTATTTCGAAAAGACCCTCAAGTTCATAAAAACTCGATACAACCTATAAGAGTCTAACAAGAAGGTCTAACATACCACTTTGGATAAGCATCACTAAAACCTAAACTACCAAAGTAATTTGTTTTAGTCTCTTACCAAAAGAAACAATTACCCGAGGTAATTGTTCTTTATTTCGATAAGTCTAAAGTAGGTTATATAACTAATTTTCTTATCGATAATCCTAAACTAAGATCAGAATTAACTTAGTTTTTCTTATCAGGAATCAATTGTAATAAAGCAATTGAACCTCTTTTTGTTAAGCAAAAACAAAAATCAGAATTTCCTAGTTTTTCTTAACATGAAACAATCGTAACTTATCGGGCCAATGACGTTTGGTACCACAATAGAAGTTAACGAAACACAAAATACCACAACTTAACATAATAGCATTCAATTTTTCTGTTTGACTAACTCGCCACCAACAAAACATATATTACCTAATCATATCCTTGGACTCGGGGTCACACATTTTGATATGGGATCTGGTTTCAGGCATGATTGATTTGGTTGTTTGATCGATAAAATAGATGGTTGTTGTAATGAAAAAATATTGATTTGGTCGGTAAGTTTGTGATTTAGGGTTTCCAGCAAAATATTTTTAATTAGACTCGTGATGGAAAATCTTGATGGTCCTTTAAGGTTCTGATCAGAATTTACATCGTTTCTGTGGGGTTCGTTTGTAGAATGACTACTTAGGATTCTCATTCATGGTGGATCAGCAGAAGTAAGTTTGTGTTACAGCCGATTAACTATATGGTATAAGAAAGTTTAAAATTGATTAGTTATGATGATTCATGTCAATCTAAAAAACAGTATCTTGTGTAAATGATTTCAAATCTCTATTCTTGAGACTTCTGTTTCAATTAGTTTTACTTCTTCTTCTTCAAATAGTAGAATCCTTAATGCGAACTAGAACAATATCCACTAGTTATTAATTTTCCTTAATTTGGCCATTAAAAATAGTCGCATATATGTCATACACATATCTCTAGGGTAGCGCGAATATGGTGCTATTAAGTTAAGAGCATGCTGGCGTTTACTCGGCTTAAACGGCTTTAGGCCCCACATAGTTCATGTGTCGCACATCCATCAAACAAGAAACACAAAAACTGTGTTATTAAGTTAAGAGCCGTTCGGCTCGGGGTCGCACATTATTTTGAGTGTCGTTAATCAATCTCACAGGAATCGCGTATTCAATGCTACTTTTTGCAAGGAATATTACTGACATTTCACTAATGAGTCGCACATGTGCCTCGTAGTTAGTGGTATTTTGTAAGATAAAAGAGTAAATATGTGGGTGGACAAAACCCTCAATTTTTATTGGTTGATCGAAGAATTCAAGGAAGTTGAAGAGCCAAGGAGATCAAGCATGATGGATCAGAAGCTACAAAGTTTATTTATTTTGTAATCCATATGTATTGATAGTTTTGTCACTAAAATTGACAAAGGAGGTGATTGTTAGAGCACTGCTCGGTCGAACTCGCAAGAGTTGCTATCTCAAGCTTGTTTGTCAAGTTTAGTTGATCAAAACTATATACTTCATTTCTAGTCTACTTATAGCTATGTCTCGGATTAGGATAGAAGTGTCTAGTTGAGCTTTAGACTTCACGGCGTTCACCAATTGAAGAAGAAGATATACTGAAGAGCTTGAAGAACTTCATCAACAAAAGGTATGTGGAGACTAAAACTTATCTATCACTTAGAAGTCTATTATATTCCATCTTCTAAAGAGACTAAGTCGTATATCTATATAGACTTTTACATTATGCACAGCCGAAATTTCGAGCCGAGTTTATCTCGTTTATATATTTCTCGAAATACGTGTTGAAAGCTTTTAGCTTTAGCTAAAGTTCATCATCTACTTGACGATTTTAGTTGTAGATAATTCATTTGTTGGAAACTAAATATTAAGTCAAGATGACCATGTGAAAAATACCTTGAACATCTTACATGATTTTCGTGAGACAATCATTTGATGTTGTTAGAGCATTGCTCGGTCGAACTCGCAAGCGTTGCTATCTCAAGCTTGTTTGTCAAGTTTAGTTGCTAAACTATAAGTCTTGATTTCTAGTCTACTTATAGCTAAGTCTCGGACTAGGATAGTAAGTGTAGTTGAGCTCTAGACTCCATGGCGTTCATCATGCAAAGACATAGAACTACTCAAGGAACTGGTGGAACTTCATCGACAAAAAGGTATGTGGAGACTTGAACTTATCTATCACTCAAAAGTCTATCTATTCTATCTCCTATCTTGAGACAAAAGTCATATTGCTATATAGACTTCGATTATACACATTTGCTATCTCGAGCCGAGTTTATCTCGCTTATCTATTTCTCGAAATATGTGTTGGTAAGCTTTCGTTTTGGCCAAGTTCATCTTTACTCGTGACGAAAGCCGTGTTGATTATTTCAATAACTTGAAAATCGCTTTGATGAAAAATAGTTTGTGAATAATAACTATATAACACCCTCTAAGAAAGTTTCAATACTTGAAATGAGAGTTTAGAACATGTAACCATCTTTGGATATAAACATGGTGTATTTTCACATTTGTGTAAAAGTCCAAAACCGGGAACCCAAAGTATGCGTACCCGTATGCGTACTGGTGGTTGTTGGAAATCCGGGAGAGTATGCGTACCCGTACGCGTACTAGCGGAAAGTTCACGTCCGTGAATTCTGCTGGAGTTTGAAAGTTAGAACAAACTCAATCCGGTTACTTAAGTACGCGTACATGTTCGCATACTTTGGTAGATTACTTTTTATAATCGGTTTGTTCATGAACTAAAACATTTATATATTAAGGAATGTAATCTTTGCAAACCGTGCTTTAATGTTCATGAATCGATTCGAGTGAATAAAAATCGATTTTGCTTCGATTGTGTCTTGTATAATTCTATGAGATCTAAGCAATTAAACAACTCTCTAACTAGTTCATTTGAGTCATTTGAACTAGTTATGGTGAAGATGAATAAGGTTGATATGAAAGTGCTCATATGGCTAACCATTGGTTAACTATTATTGAACCAACTAAGTGTACACGTTTAAGTATGGTTACTCAAACCTAAATGAAGTTACATTTCATGTGTGTATAACAAGATAAGTTCGATCTAATGGTTGAAAGATATTAGCTTGAATCTAATCAGGTTTTCATCTAACGGTGAATATTGAATGCTTTGTTACCAAGATAACTTAGATTGCAAACCCTGATTTGGAGACTATATAAAGGAAAACTCTAACAACTGGGAAACCTAATCCCCACACCACCTGTGTGATACTAGTTGCGACTAGAGTCGATTCTCCTTTAACCTTAGGTTTTTCACGAAACCCTGTAGGTTAACGACTTAAAGACTTCATTGGGATTATGAAGCCAGACCCAACTATTTTCTCTGTAGTTGTGTGATCTGATCTTGTTGTTCCTATCGTGTTTGAGTGCAATCTTAAGATTGGATGGAGATTTATATCTCCGATAGGAAGATAGAAAAGTAGTCACAAATATCTTTGTCTCATCGTTTGTGATTCCACAATATCTTGTTTCGCTAGTCGATTAATATTATTGTGAGGTGATTGATATTTCAAGGTTGTTCTTCTGGAATATATGTTTGGTATATCAATTGGTTCGCGTTCACCTTGATTTATCAAAAGACGGAACAAAAACCCGTAGGTATTTCTGTGGGAGACAAATTTATCTATTCCTATAGACTTTTCTGTGTGAGACATATTTGTTTATCAAGTCTTCGACTTTGGGTCGTAGCAACTCTTAGTTGTGGGCGAGATCAGCTAAAAAAATCAAGTGCGTAGTATCCTGTTGGGATCAGAGACGTAAGGAACGCAATTGTACCTTGAATCAGTGTGAGATTGATTAGGGTTCAACTACAGTCCAGAACGAAGTTAGTTTGTAGTAGGCTAGTGTCTGTAGCGGCTTAATACAGTGTGGTGTTCAATCTGGACTTGAAAAGGCGGGGTTCAAACAACCTCACCCAATATTTCGATTAGCAATCTGTATGGACTAACTCTAATATACTTTCTAGAGAATCAACTAGACACTCAGACTCAATCTAGATAAAAGTATATCAAAGAGTTAATATCTCAATCTCTCGATTTGATCTATACTCAAGCAAATGGAAATCTGCGAATCTTTATCAAATACTAGAGAGATAAACTTGGATGGTACCAAAGACCAATATCCAAGTTTCAATCAATTTAAATCAACAACCAAAGGTTGGATATTCTAATTGATTGATCTTAACGCACAACCTGTGATACTTCAATTATATAACAAAATATAATGCGGAATAGAAATAACACAGACACCAGAAATTTTGTTAACGAGGAAACCGCAAATGCAGAAAACCCCTGGACCTAGTCCAGATTGAACACCACACTATATTAATCCGCTACAGACACTAGCCTACTACAAACTAACTTCGGTATGGACTGTAGTTGAACCCTAATCAATATCACACCGATTCAAGGTACAGTTGCACTCCTTACGTATCTGATCCCAGCAGGATACTACGCACTTGATTCCCTTAGCTGATCTCACCCACAACCAAGAGTTGCTACGACCCAAAGTCGAAGACTTTAATAAACAAATCTGTATCACACAGAAAGGTCTACGATAATAGATAAATTTGTCTCCCACAGATAAACCTAAGAGTTTTGTTCCGCCTTTTGATAAAATCAAGGTGAACAGAAACCAATTGATAACACTGACTTATATTCCCGAAGAACAACCTAGAATTATCAATCACCTCACAATAATCTAAATTGTATGGTAGCGAAACTAGATATTGCAGAATCACAAACGATGAGACGAAGATGTTTGTGATTTGTTTTTATCTTGCCCTATTGGAGATATAATTTCAAGTCAATTATTCAATTGAACTCGTACGATAGAAAATGGAAAGATCAGATCGCTCAACTAAAAGAGAAGTAGTTTCGTCTGGTTTCACAATCCCAATGAAGCCTTTTAGTCGTTAACCTATAGGGTCTCGAGAAGAAACCTAAGGTTAAAGGAGAATCAACTCTAGCAAAACCAACTAGTGTCACACAGGAGGTGTGGGTATTAGTTTTTCCAGTTGCTAGATGTCTCCTTTATATAGTTTTCAAATCAGCGTTTGCAATCCAAGTTACCTTGGTAACAAATCATTCAATATTCACTGTTAAATGAAAAACCTGATTTAACCAAGCTAATATCTTTCAACCGTTAGATCGAAACTTAACTTGTCATACAAAAATAAAATGTATTTCATTTAGGTTTGAGTAACTATACCTAAACGTATACACTTAGTTGGTTCACAAATAGTTAACCAATGGTTAGCCATATGAGCACTTCCATATTAACCGTATTCATCTTCTTCACCTAACTAGTTCAAATGACTCATAAGAACTAGTTGAAGAGTTGTTCAATTGCTTAGGTCTTTATGAATAGACACAATTGAAACAAAATCGGTTTGATTCACTTGAATCAATTCATGAACAATATAGCCACCGTTTGCAAAGATTGCATTCCTTATTGATTTATTGTTTAAGTTCATGAACTTCCGATTTGAGAAATATAACCAGCTTGGGTACGCGTATGGGTACGTGTACCATAGCTACCGGATTTGAGTTTAGAAACTCAACAGAAATTTTCGGTCGAAAACTTCCGTGGGTACGCGTACGGGTATGCGTACCTAAGGTGATTGGTTTAACAATTTGCAAACTTACAAACTCAGCAGAAATTTTCGGTTCAAAAACTTCCGCTGGTACGCTTACCCAACCTGTCTCCTTCACCAATACCGTATGCACACACTTGGTTTCCGGCACATGGATTTATACACTAATGTGCGAACACACTATATATGCTTATATCCATAGTTGGTTACATAATCTCAACTCTACATTTCAATCATTGAAACATTCTTCTATAATGTTATAATAGTCGTTATTCACAACTATCGTCATCAAAGCTATTTTCAAGATTGAAACTTCATCATGACTTCGTCACGGGTAAAGATGAAAAGTGGTTAAAGCGAAAGCTTACCAACACATATTTCGAGAAAAAGATAGGCGAGTAAACTCGGCTCGAAATAGCAAATGTGTATGTATGAAAACTATCATACTTATACGACTTTGTCTCAAGGGTAAGAGATAAAGTAGATAGGATTTTGAGTGATAGATAAGTTCAAGTCTCCACATACTTTTAGTCGGATGAAGTTCCACTGGTTCCTTGAGTAGTTCTTCGTCTTCGTAAGATGATCGCCATGGAGTCTGGAGCTCAACTACACTAAGCTGTCCTAAACCGATACTTAGTTATAAGTAGTCTAGAAATCAAGACATATAGTTTTGACAACTAAACTTGATAAACATGCTTGAGATAGCAAAGCATGCGAGTTCGACCGAGCAATGCTCTAACAGGACTAGGTCCCGAGGTTTTTCTGCATTTGCGGTTTCCTCGTTAACAAAACTTCTGGTGTCTGTGTTATTTATTTTTCGCATTATATTTTGTTATATAATTGAAATATCACAGGTTGTGCGTTGAATCAATCAATTGGTAAATCCAACCTTTGGTTGTTGATTGAAATTGATTGATCCTTGAACATTGGTCTTTGGTACAGTTTAAGTAATCTCTTTTATATTCAATTGGGCTCGCAAATTATTATTTGTTTGATTGCGGATTGAATTGGGAGATTGAGATATAACTCCTTGATATACTTTTTATAAGATTGAGTCTAACTGTCTAGTTGATTCTCTTATAAGTATATTGGAGTTAGTCCATACAGATTTCTAAGCGAAATATTGGGTGAGGTTGTTAGACCCCCATTTTTCAATTGGTATCAGAGCAGGCAACACGTTTAAGGCCTCATAAGTATGTGTTTGTAGCAATCTAATTATTATGGACGAGTCTATCTCTAATAACGTATCAGGCCAGAAATTACCAGATGATATTCAAATCTTGAATTCACCTGAGATAAATGTCACATCTAAGTCAATATCTAAACATTCTCTGAATGTAGAAACTGTTGATTGGAAAACACGCCTAGAAGAACAGTTGGATGAACTTTCTGATGAAGGTGATTCAGATATTGATAGAGATGTTGATGAGGAAGTCTTAGAGTATGTTAAGTTTCTTGATTCATTAAAAATGAAGAATATTACAATTTATCATGTAACACCTATTCTAACTCCTCTATGTCGAGAAAACAAGAAATTGAAAAGGATTTACGGAGGTCTTTATGGTTGGAATCGCTCTTGCGAATCTATCCTCAAAGATACCGAGGAAAACCTTAGTAGAAAGTCACTTGAATGTGATTGTGCTTATCAAGAATACTTCTTGTTAGAAGAAAAACTTGCAGAAATTGAAGCAATGATTAATTCCCAACAAGCAAGTTTTGATTACACAGAAGGCGCGTATCTCGCTCGAGAAAAACACCTTGAGGATGATTTAGCTGCTGCTCTTGATAAATCAAGATGTTGGAAGATGACTTGAAAAAGTTCAATACTAGTTCAATACTAGTTCAAGCAAATTAACCACTGTGCTAGGAGCAAGTAAAAATCATCGTGATACACGAGGATTGGGATATAAGGAATAGATGCTCCAAGTACTAGCAAAGAGGTAAAAATTTTCAAGGCTAGTGATTCTTCTCAACAAAAGGTTTCCACCGATGGAAAAAGTGAAATACCTTCACCGGCAGTTAAGGTTCAAAAGAGCAAAGTATATCAACCTCCAAAGTAAGCACACACGGATCGAGCTAAGAACGTTCCTTATGTTTGCCACTATTGCGGAAATAAAGGTCACCCGGAAAGGAGATGTCGTTTCCGTATAACGAATGAGAAACTTCATGATGTTCTTGTTTGGGCATCACAAGAAGTTGTGAAACTAAGATCATATGTTAAGACTAATCCCCTTAACGTTACAGGTTGTAACTGTCCAACCTTTAGGCAAACGAATCAGTGTTATGATAAACCTAGATTTGCCTACAAACGTTATACGAACCCTTTTCAAAATCGTACTGGTTATCAAAAGGATAACTTCGTAAAGACAAAGACAAGATCTGATGCTCCAAATTGGAGAAAGACTAACTTGCAAAATAATAGTCAATCTAATTCTCTTCCGCTAATTCTAGAAGAGAATAATGGGAAGAAGGTTTTGATTGTTCCTAAACACACTCAGAAGTGGATACCAAAGAAAGTCAATGATATTTTAAGTGTGAAAAGGAATGATCTCCCGGAAAATTCCATGACTATGGAGAAGGCAGTATCCATGATGTTGGAACTTAAAAGGTTCTTTGGAAAGATGAATTTGGATGTGAAAGGTTCTAAAAGCGATCTCCTTCATGGTAATCCAAAAGTCACTTGTGGTGAGCAAGACATTGCTCACCTCAACACAACTTGATTTTGTTGTTAGTGCATCCTCACCAAGGAATGCCCTGCTATGTATAAGGTGAGGAAAGCACGAGAATTGGGGCGCACAGATTATGTTCGGTAAGGCTGTAAAATTCGGTTGGATTCTTCTAAAAAGATATGTCTATAAACTTGAGCAAGATTTGTATTTTTTTATATATTTTTCTTAGAGTACTTATAATGATCCATGTACCTTGCTGATAGTTCATTTCTACCTAACTTGATGTGTTTTTAAGGCTCTTTAATGTTTAGGTTTGAAAATAGTAGTTCGGGATGTTTGGACTTCATGGTACACATACCAGGTATGCATACCATTATTTAAAATCAAAATCTAAGGATTTTAGTACGTATACCCGTTTGCATACTGCTTCAGGTCGTGAAAATTCGTTTGCAAACCGGTATGCATACTTGACTGTAGACGTCGATATTCGGTAAACTTGTTTTGGTCGTAACTTCTTCGTCCGAACTCGGAATTACCTCATTCTTTTTGCATTCTCTTCCTATTTGAATTCTATTCAAAATGGAGATGAGAATTCCTGAATTTGGATGGGTTAAGATTGGTCTTTGTCCTGTCTCTTGTTTTCGAGTGTGTTGCTCCGTTTCGTCGCACTTGTTCCACTTCTCTTGGACTTGGGCACTTGGATTCTTGGAGCACTACTCTTTTAAGCTCATTTGTAGATTTTACAAGAATATTGTTGGTGAATCACAAATAAGGAAGTTCAAGAATGGGAAGTAGTACACATTGCTATGGGATTCTTGAATGTTCACAATCATCTTGTGAACTATGGTGCATGGTCATTAATGACTTTGTATGTTCTTCTTTGTTAAGAAAATATTTTTACACGCCTATGGTAGCTATTCTTGGTGTAAATCCGTGAGAAAAAGATTGATTCTACCTTCTAAGGACAAAGATTGATTTTGTAGTATTAATCTTTATGGTTTTATATATTGCAACTTGTTATGGGATGTGTGTGTGTGTGTTTGCGTCCGTGGACTATGATTGTCCCATACGTGGTCAAAAGTTAAGTCTTTCATATGTCAGTATGCAAGTATTGATAAAAGATTGAATGAACTTATGACAAACAAAAGTTAAGCCTTTTATGTCATTATGCAAATGTTGATGGAAGAAAGGATGAATTTTTGTTTACAAAGATTAAGTCTACTGTACGTCATTGTGCAAATAGTAATGAAAAATAGAATGAATCTTTCCGAAGTATTGATCTTCCCTGATCCATATCTTTATGTAAATACTGTGTGGCTCCGTAGGTTCTCTTATGTGAGCATTTCCGATTAAGTTAATCATGGGTTCTCTTATGGTTAATTTAATTGAGAATTTTGGATAAAAATTCATCTTTCATGTGATTTGTTAATGTCCAAAGAAATCATTCTTTTCTTGTGAAAGTAAGGTCGCTCTTGTTGTTCTTTCGGGAATGACATTTTATGGGGGAGAGTTCTTAATTGAACTTGTGCTTAATTGCCAAATCTTTATGGGGAGTGCGGCTGTGGAATATTTTAGGGGTTATCTTGTATCTTTATAAACTCCTTGATGAATGCATTTAGTTTCGGCTATATGATTGCATCTAAAAAATTGATATGTGCTTTCTTTTGGTCATGAAGTGTCTCTATGGAAATTTCATTAGGATCCCACTAATTTTCGTACCTTTGCCAATTTTATTGACAAAAAGGGGGAGAATTAATGTGTAGTTCACACTACAAATACATATGGTTTTCGGTTCATTATGTAAGGGGGAGTGGTTTTCATGTGAGATGGAGTATTGACTAAGGGGGAGTGATACATATCACCATAGTATTGTTGTCAAAGTTGTGATACAATCGAATTTTGATGCTATGTAATAATACTATGACTTTGTATAACAATGATTGAGAGCTATTGTTTTCTCATTGTTATGGCTACGGATCTTAAACAACGATGATGCTGAATTGAATACCTTTGGAATCATTGGAGTACTTGGAAGTGACGAAGATTTCGAGTAATGTTGAAGAACCGAGGAGATCAAGCATTGGGGTGAGAAGCTGCAAAGTTTATTTATTTAGTATTCCATATGTATTGATAGTTTTGTTACTAAAATTGACAAAGGGGGAGACTGTTAGAGCACTGCTCGGTCGAACTCGCAAGCGCAGCTATCTCAAGCTTGTTTGTCAAGTTTAGTTGCCAAAACTATAAGTCTTGATTTATAGTCTACTTATATCTAAGTCTCGGACTAGGATAGTAAGTGTAGTTGAGCTCTAGACTCCACGACGTTCATCATACAAAGACGAAAAACTACTCAAGGAACTGGTGGAACTTCATTGACAAAAAGGTATGTGGAGACTTGAACTTATCTATCACTCAAAAGTATATCTATTCTATCTCCTATCTTGAGGCAAAAATCGTATTGCTATATAGACTTCGATTATACACATTTGCTATTTCGAGCCGAGTTTATCTCGCTATTTCTCGAAATATGTGTTGGTAAACTTTCGCTTTGGGCAAGTTCATATTTACTCGTGACGAAAGTCATCTTGATTAATTTAATAACTTGAAAATCGCTTTGATGAAAAATAATTTGTGAATAACAACGATATAACATCCTCTAAGAAAGTTTCAATGATTGAAATGAGAGTTTAGAACATGTAACCATCTTTGGATATAAACATGGTATGTTTTCACATTTGTGTAAAAGTCCAAAACCGGGAACCCAGAGTATTTGTATTTGTATACGTACGCGTACTGGTGGTTGTCGGAAATCCGGGAGAGTATGCGTACCCATGCGCGTACTAGCGGAAAGTTCACGTCCGTGAATTTCTGCTGGAGTTTGAAAGTTATAACAAACTCAATCTGGTTACTTAAGTACGCGTACCTGTTCGCATACTTAGGTAGGTTACTTTCTAAAATCGGTTTTTTCATGAACTAAAACATTTATATATTAAGGAATTCAATCTCTGCAAACCGTGGCTATAACGTTCATGAATCGATTCGAGTGAATCAAAACCGATTTTTCTTTGATTGTGTCTTGTATACTTCTATGAGATCTAATCAATTGAACAACTCTCTAACTAGTTCATTTGGGTCATTTGAACTAGTTATGGTGAAGATGAATAAGGTTGATATGAAAGTGCTCATATGGCTAACCATTGGTTAACTATTGTTGAACCAACTAAGTGTACACGTTTAGGTATGGTTACCCAAACCTAAATGAAGTTATATTTCATGTGTGTACAACAAGCTAAGTTCGATCTAACGGTTGAAAAATATTAGCTTGAATCTAATCGGGTTTTCATCTAACAATGAATATTGAATGCTTTGTTACCAAGGTAACTTAGATTGCAAACCTTGATTTGGAGATTATATAAAGGAGAACTCTAGCAACTGGGAAACCTAATCCCCACACCTCATGTGTGATACTAGTTGTATAAGCTAGAGTCGATTCTCCTTTAACCTTAGGTTTTTCACGAAACCCTGTAGGTTAACGACTTAAAGGATTCATTGGGATTGTGAAGCCAAACCCAACAATTTTCTCTGTAGTTGCGTGATCTGATCTTGTTGTTTCTATCGTGTTTGAGTAAAATCGTAAGATTGGCTTGAGATTTATATCTCCGATAGGCAAGATAGAAAATTAGTCACAAACACGTTCGTCTCATCGTTTGTGATTCCACAATATCTTGTTTCGCTAGTCGATTAAGATTATTCTGAGGTGACTGATATTTCTAGGATGTTGTTCGGGAATATAAGTCTGGTATATCAATTGGTTCCTGTTCACCTTGATTTATCAAGACGGAACAAAACCCGTAGGTATTTTTGTGGGAGACAAATTTATCTATTCCTATAGACTTTTCTGTGTGAGACAGATTTTCTTATCAAGTCTTCGACTTTGGGTTGTAACAACTCTTAGTTGTGGGTGAGATCATCTAGGGGAATCAAGTGCGTAGTATCCTGCTGGGATCAGATACATAAGGACCTTGAATCAGTGTGAGATTGATTGCGGTTCAACTACAGTCCAGGCCGAAGTTAGTTTGTAGTAGGCTAGTGTCTGTAGCGGCTTAATACAGTGTGGTGTTCAATCTGGACTAGGTCCCGGGTTTTTTTTTGCATTTGAGGTTTCCTCGTTAACAAAACTTCTGGTGTCTGTATTATTTCTTTTTCGTATTATATTTTGTTATATAATTAAAATATCACAGGTTGTGCGTTGAATCGATCAATTGGTAAATCCAACCTTTGGTTGTTGATTGAAATTGATTGATCCTTGAACATTGGTCTTTGGTACCAGTCAAGTAATCTCTCTTATATTCTATTGGGCTCGCAAATTATTATTTGTTTGATTGCGGATTGAATTGAGATCACTTTTTATGAGATTGAGTCTAACTGTCTAGTTGATTCTCTTGTAAGTATATTGGAGTTAGTCCATACAGATTGCTAAGCGAAATATTGGGTGAGGTTGTTAGACCCCCGCTTTTTCAGAATTCTCATAGCACGTCGGCAACAACCCTAACCGCAAGCCAAAATTAGGGCAGTTGCGCGGATGAAAAGGGTTCAACGGAATTAAGACCGTATATGGTGGTCTTAAATAAATCGTGACCGTCCGATTTCGCCAGCCGAATTGACCGGCCTAGTTTAATCATAATCAACGGGTAAGGTACGGATGTGCTCACTAGCGGCCCAGCTATAGCTCTGGCCGATCGAACTGCTCCCAGCTTGCAGCTAACACTTAAAATCGTTGGCTCAAAATAGGTTGGCCACACGGCCAAAAAACCCTAATTTATGTTAGCGGCAGCACAACTCGCAAAACCCTAATTTTGTCACTATGACTGATACATTATTATCTCGATATGATGAAGTTGGCGGTTGTTCTTTAAATTTTTATAGGGCGTCAAGTTTTTATTGCAACGCATAGCTTTAGTTACATGGTTTGAACATTAGAAATGGTCATAAAATTGAAATAACATGTAAACAGAGCAACATAAACCTATGAAACACATGATTGTAAAACTCAATAACGAGTCAAAGTTTATTAACATGACTAATTAAAGAACAAATGAATCTTATAAGAAAAAAAATGAAAATAAGTAAATTTGACATTTCACAGTCGAAGTGTATGTATATACTACTCTTTTTGGTATTGCTAGGCCGAAGTGCACGCACTTAAAATATCTTCATTATTCATCTTTCTTGATTAGATTAGTGAAAGTTAGAACGTAGCCAGATACGTCCGTGTTATTTAATATCAAAGTATGAATACCCACTTCAGCCTACATGCAAGTTGTGGATCAATACTGGTTCATAGAGTTAGTAGTTTAGGAACACATCGTAAATAAAATTCCCAAAACCCAAGCACTCAAATTCGATTCGTAGAAGTCACGAAATCCAGGTAACGTTTTAAGTGAGACTTACCCGACTAAATTAGCACAACAAATTAGACTATCTTTAGAAATTAGTATTGCACGATAACCTCTTTATCAACCATTGAACTTTAATTATATCACCACCCCAATTAAATACCCTAATCCTGTTCATCGTGTATATCTACGTTAAGTGTATTTTATTTTGTAAGACCATAAATGAGAGCAGTGTAAAAGTTAGTAAAACTAAGAGAAATCGATCAGGAAAATAAGTTAAGGTGTTACCAAAAGATAATAGGATATCATTGTTCACAAACCCCAAAATACACGTGGTTTTCATTTAAATCACATGTCATAGCTAAATCATGTCTGATTATAAACCTTCAACTGCAAAGCCAAAACACAACTAATCTGTTAGAGCATAGCTCGGTTGAACCCACCAAGCGTCGGTATGTCAAGTTTGGTTGTCATATTTTAGTGAACCAAAACTCATTTAAAGAGTCGCTTGATTATTTACTAGAATCAACTTCGTATAGGTTAGCTTGAAAGTATTAGGATATGAGACGTTACAAGTATTACGTGAAGACTTGAAGAATGTGAAGAAGTATGGAGCTACAACGACGACAACATCCTTCGACTTGAGGTTAGTAATATTTGACTTGAACTGTTTTATTCCCTAACATATCTTTCAAGTCGTGCATATTGAAAACATAACTGCGAAGCTGTGAATGATTATACTCTAGTTAGACATAGTATTAAGGAATCACAATATGAAGTATAACGTCTATCTTTTGAACTTCGTATATAAGACATCGATATAACCGTATGAATGTTATTGTGATTATGTATGGGTATGGGTGAAGATTTATTCATAGGAAACAATGTTTTACATTCGTTTAAAGGAAGTAAATTCATAAACTTGTTTTGTGAATCGAAAGGGAAATCGCTAGGCTTATTGGTATTGTTATTCATTGCAAATCTCTTGAATTACCAATATGCGTGTTTAGTATAACCGCCCATAACTTGTTTATGTATCTTGATAAAACTATTCACAAGGCCTGATTTTTGTATTGGTATGACTTTTATTAGTGAAACCGATCTTAAGTAATCACTCAAGATGGTAAGATCGATATCTTGAATTTGGTGTGACTAAATACTAGCCATTGGGTAAGCGATCCTAGTAAGAGGTGTGACCGATCACAAGAGAGAGTGTAATCGATCCTTGTAAGAGGTTTAACAAGTTTTAGTAAGTTGGTGCAACCGATCTTATAACTTGGTGAACCGATTACAAGTTTTACCATAAGAAGTGGTAACCGATCCTAGTACTTAGTTAACCATTTTATGGTAACTAGTGTAACCGATCCTAGAACCCACTTGGAGGTAGAACCGAAACTTTATGTTGAGGTAGAACCATGAAACCCATTAATGGTGATTTGATAGGATAATCAATCACATAGTCCTTGGAAGTCAGATGAAACAATTCTAAACTTGTTTGGAAGTGTGGCAAATCGGTTCCAAGATTGTAAATATGAAAAAGAATTTACAAAGTAAAGATGTTGACATACTCTGAACATGTGCAGTAACTCTTATCTTTTATTGTTCAAAGATATTCCTTAATAGCTAAAGGAGAATCCCGGATCGAAATAAATTGAGAATCTTTTAATTAAGGTTTTTAATTTTTATATGCTTTTAATTTCCAGCAATTAAAATGCATATCTTTAAAAAATAAAAATTAGTAATGTGCATTTACTAGTTGGAGATTTTCTACTGAGATTTCGGTCATTAATTGGACATAGCATTTCTAGGAATTATGAAAATCGTTTTTGGCTTTATTGCATATCTTTGAGAATATTCGTTTTTGGAAATTCCTTGGTGTCCAAACTTCCTTGGTCTATAAATATTGAAGTTTGCATTTCGAGCAAACTAATCCTCAGAGCCAGCAAAACTACCTAGTTGTGTTGTTACTGGTGGAGCCGCCTATTCGGAGAGGAAAGTAACCCAATTAGGCGAAATCTCTTACGGCCGCTCGGTTTAAAGACTTTTGGAATTGAGAAGCTCTATTAGTACCATTGGTGGGAAACTAGATAATTGTAATTTATTATTAGTTTTCGATTGATTTGATTGACTAACGGTGGTTGAACTTTGATTGCACCTAGTTTGTTTATGCTTGAGAATATTCTCTTGTGATATAAGATTCACTCAAACTAGATCGAAGTTTCGACGGGGATATTTAGACTGTTTGTAGATCTAAAGACGTCTTGTGATAATCCATTGTTAACAGACTCCGTTCTGTGTATGATTGACCACAAGAGATTCAAGTTGTTTGTGTGCAGGTGTTTATTGAAGATCAAAAAAGATTTGAAGACAAATAAGATATTTGGGTTCATAATCTTTGGTGTGCAAAAAACTTGTTTCGGCTGGAAAAAGATCCAACTATAATCGGTTTATCTTTGTGATAGATTAGATTGATTAGTTGAGTAGATCGGCATCAATACGTTTCTTTGTGATTAAAAGTATTGATTGCATAATCTTAACAATTACTTTGGTAGTTGTTGAAAAGATAAATCTAAGGACCTGACAAAGGAGTTTATTGGGATAAACGGAAGAGTCTTTTGTCAAACTCATATCACTTGGTTGAAAAGAGTTGTTACCGAACAGATTTGTTGTTCTTTTACTGTTTGGAATACGAACCAAAGGAATTGCTCCAAGTGCGTGACTTATTGCAAGTTGGAGGCGCAGGGATACATACAGAACTAGGTGAACTATAGGTTTAGTTGCTTGGTCTCAACTATACGAAGCTGATTTAGATTTTGTATAACGGCTTAATCCTGAGAGTATTCAATTCTGGACAAGGTCCCGGGGTTTTTCTGCATCTGCGGTTTCCTCGTTAACAAAATCTTGCTGTGCCATTTACTTTTAAATTCTGCATTATAATTGTTTTATTATAATTAAAGTAAATTGCACTTTATACGTTAATATGGCACTTGATATTGATCCCATTGGTTTCGGTTATTTCCGTACCTTTTATCAAGTGATCACTCCTTTGTTGTATTGTCTCGATTCCATATCCATAGACAATCACACAAAGTGTATTGGTTTTCTCCACTTGCCTTTGATATTTAATTCACGAGTTAGACCAGTTCGGACTAATCCTATATCAAGTGGACACTGTGTTGAAATATTCCTTGAGTAATTGTATCTCCAAGAGGTTTATACACAGTGGGTCTTGTATAGGTTGTGATCAAAATAAAAGATTGTGGTGTATTTGGGTACCCTCGTCTTTTCATAATCATATCTTTACACCCAAAAAATATAGATAAAGAATAAACCCTAAATCACGTCTGGTTAAAAGTGATAAACATTCACCGACAAAATTAAAACATAGCTAAATCAAACCTTCAATATATTTTCCTGATGATTTCCTCCAGAAACATTCATATGAAAAACAAGAAAAAAAATCCAAAAAAATAAATCAGCAGGAGACGTTGGATCGTAATATGAACACAGGGAGAATGGAGAACCAAAGATAGGAGAAGAGGCGACAAAAGTGAATATCAATTAGGATCTGGAGAGCAAGTTATATGCATATGGCATTAGGTAGTTATTACCCACCTAGAACACGTAAGTAGTAGTCATGTGAAAGGGGATAAAAGCTCTCGGTTTCCTATTGGTTTAAAAACCCTCAAGTGATTCGACATTGCTATGAACATGGAAAGAAAAGTTTACGTTATTCTAAATTTTGTTCCGTGATTTTTTATTGGTCTAAATTATCTCAAAGTGAGGCCAAAAGCTATGGGATTGTGAGTACTCTTAGCTTTAATCACATGAGAGGAAAATTTACTGAAATTATATTTATAATTTATAATATAATAATAATAATAATTAAGATGAAGACCTTGTTTCTAGTTAGACGTTTTTTGAGTAATAAACCAGATTTTGGGAAGATTTATTTGGATTTGAATCAATAGGTGTAAATCATCCAAAAAATATCAAAATCAACGACCCTTTTCAAAGCAGACACGATTTCAAAATCACTGACAAACACAGACGCGTTTTTAGCTTCTTTAACTGTGACATTCGATACACGTTATATATTTCTTTAGGTTCGTTTTTAGTGAGGTCCGCCAATAATTATTGAAACAAAAAAACAAATAAGGAACAACATACCTCGTTCGGGACTTTCACGAATTCAGTTCTAAGAATTACAAATTTTAATTGTGGTTCAAACGGTAAATTTTCTGGTAGATAAAATAACACGAATTTTGTTATGTTGTGCATCCATGTACAAGATAAGAGCCAATCATTGACATGAAAAATTGTAAAAAATAATAAAAAAATATGAGAGATAATGTAGATTTGCATTGGAGAAGGCACATTTTGCACTTATAAAACCCATAAATATTTGCCTTTTCAAATGCAAATTTGCATTATCTATCATACTTTTTTTTTGTTTACAATTTTCCTGTAGTAGCAAAATATCGGCAGTTGGAGGTGGCACTGTGCCAGACTAGGGCGTATCCGAAGAATGACCAAAGAGAAGCACGGAATCATCCTCTCGGTCTCGACACGGTAAAAGAGAAATCTACCACCCACGTGGGAAGCAAACACTTGTAGAGCATGGGGTCGGATCTAGTGGTGTAGTGTGTATCGGGAGGCAAGACATTAAATGCACCGACGAAGCACGCGTGGGGAGCAGGAGAGTCAAGTCATGGTGGACCCATGTGCAGAGGATGACAGATTCATATCGGGTAGAGTATTGACATCAGATCAAGGGATATCGGAATCACAATCATCGGATAAAAAAATGATTGTACCAAGCGAGGGTATATCGGAAGGCATCCACTTCGGATGATCATAGGGTCGGTGTTCAGCATCGGAAGAAGATATCGATACTCGTCCGATAAGACCATCAGATTTGATAGAATAAGACTAACACTATAATCTTGTTCTGTGCCTATAAATACACACTCTTATATTGAGAAGAAGGCAAGTGATTGTAAGTGAGTGAGCAGGGAGAGAGACTAAGTATTGAGTGCCATTGTCTTTGTAACTTGAAAGAAATAATAAGATCAGCCTTTCACCTCCGTGGACGTAAATAATCATATCGAACCACGTATATTTTGTGTTCTTGTATCGTATGTCTCTTTACTTGTTTATCTTGCAAAGTTGCAATCTCTACTTCTTGAATGTTAGATTAGACGTAGGATATATTACTTCTTCCAATTACATTTTCATGACGACGATTAATTCTTCTATCGCGGATGAATGCACAAAATAACAAAGTCCATTGATTAATTGAAGTCTCAAAATCACAAATTTTAATTGTGGCTCAAACTTAAAACCGTAACTCTCCCATAGGCGAAAGAAAGATCTAGAAGCCTAGACCTATAGCATCTTTTGTACCTATACAGAATCTAAAGATCTAAAATTAGCCATACAGATTGAACCACGTGTACGATTATGATTAGCAAACAGAAGCGACCATTTTGAGTTTTGGTCGTAAATTCTACAGTAATGTCTAGGGCAGAGAGATAAAGGGTGTTTCAAGTAATCTTCCAAATCTTCTTCCTCTAAAAAATTTTGTGCGCGCGGTGTGATAGAGAGAAAACGAAAAACTTCTTTTTTCTTCTTCTTCGATGCTTAGAAGAGGAAAATCTTCTTTTTCTTAAACCTTCTCTGTTAAAATACATAGAGAGAAGGGATTTAGAGAAGAAGAAGAGAAGAATTTTTTGTTAGTTTTTTTTATTTTCATAGAAAGAGAGAGAGAGAGAAATGGATCCATCTTCTTCTTCTTCTTCTCTTATGTCATCACCCCCAGCGCATGATAATAATAATAAGGATAAGGCTGATGTTGTTGTTGTTGGTGATGGTGTTGCTACTTCGTCTCCTCCACCTTCTGTAGATCCTTTCTTAAAAGAAGCTCTTCAAAACCCTCGCCATCGTCTTACCAGTTAGTCTCATTCACCTTATCTTATTATTTAATTTGTATTTGGGGGTGTAAATTTTGTGTTTTGCTTGTTTGATTTTGTGATTTAGGTTGAATTTAGTAATGGTGTGTGTTTGTTTTAGGTTTATCTTAGATATATGCTAGGGTTAGAGTAATTTAGGGTTATGAATTTTATAGATCTATGTTTTGTTGGATGTCAATTCATGCTAGATCCATGAGGAATTTTAATATTGAGTTAGTGTGTTGCTTGATTTAGGGTGAACTGAATGTTTTGTGTCCTTAGGTATGTAATAAACTGGTTGTGGATGATAGTTTCTGTTAATAAGGTTATTAATCCTAAATCAAGTACAGGAACACGATAGTTATGGGTGGCTCGCATTTACTTACTCCGACGGAGTTAAAACAATTTTCCAAGTATTCTAGGGTCTGGTTTCCTTGAAGAAGGTGTTATTCTTAGAAGAATGGTACCCAAATGTCTGTTACATAAATAATTCAGTTTCTTCTACGATGTTGATTTATGTGGTCACACTGGTAGATGATATATTCTAAAGACAGCACAACAACCTGATTCAGTTTCTTCTACGATGTTGATTTATGTGGTCACACTGGTAGATGATATATTCTAAAGACAGCACAACAACCTGTTACTATATCCTGTATGTTTTCAATAGGTCCTCTTGTTGCGCACTTTGTGCAACCGGACACTACTTTCCCGAGTGTGCCTATTTCTTTCTTGATCACAACACTTAAACTCTGGTTAGTGTCTCAAATCACATCATGGACATTGCTACACATATTATGTTATGGTGAATTCATCTAACCTTGTTCCCCCAATGTGCTGTGGAAGCAAAGTGAGAACGCATTTCTGTCTTTAAAGAGGTCACTTCTTAGTTTCTGTTATATGGTTACATGGTTGAAATATGATAGAATGTGTCTGGCGCAATCTCACATGGTCTAGAAAATAGTAACACGCTGAAGCAACAATCAAGTATTATCATACTCCACTCCCCTACATTTTCTGGGAGGGGACGCCAAGTTGAATAGGAAGTGAAATTTTCACCTCCCTGTAATGATGAGATTAATCAACGGGTCTTTTCTATGCACTCTTAGTTGCTTGCTAGTGGATGGACGTGAAGGTTATGGATTTAGTTTAATCTTTCTTTTTTTTTGCCTCCGTTGTTGTGCTAAATATGCTAAGGTTCCCGATGCCTTAGGTGTCTGTCATAGTGGCAGGGCAAGGACACTAAGGAACAAGCCTAGGTGAAAGGAATAAATTTGTTTGCATATGTTAACTTTAGTTTATAACTGGTGCATGGAAAACCAAAAGCTCTGAACAGATGAATATTACAAGTTTTGAATAGTATCATTACAAGATGCTTAAAATTGCGGAAAGAGATGTCAGCAACTGAGAAGAAAGAAAGAAGTGAAATTTATTATTTGTGTGTATGTATCACAGTGTCAGGGCAAGGGACACCAAGGGACATGCGTTGGTGAAAGTAGTTTATTGGTGTTTTTATTAACTACGATTTATAGACAGCATACGCAAAACTGAAAGCTTTGAACAGATGAACACAGTGTTCATTACCGGGTGTGTGAAATTGCAGAATGAAGATGTAAACAACTGAAGAAAGTGAAAGAAAGTAGAGAAGCTACGTAATAATCAGTAGAATATTAGAAAGAGGATGCAGTGTCTTGATCCAATGAAGAAAATCAAGTGGAGCAACTTTGGAATTGAAAATTACAACTAATGTCAATATTGAAGTAAAAGGAACTCATGTAGCTTCTTCGCAGAGGATAATCTAGGTTTCTTCTTGTTTTTTTCTGTGATTGTATTTTAGAGCTAATAGGATTTGCTTGTACTTATCTTTTGTTTTGAAAAGGCATTTTTGTTGAGCAATCCAAGCTTCACGAGATAGCTTTGTTTCATCTCTCTGCTAAGTTTGTATAGTCTCACTGAAAAGAACAAAAAGCAATAAATCTTGAAGTTTCCTTAGCCACGTGCCTTGTTGTTTTTGTGCCTTACAGAGGTTAATAGGAACTTTGTGGGGCTTTAGTCTTTTGGAAGTTGGAAATGCCACTCCTACACTTTTAGTATGATTGAGTAGTGCCTTATTCTTACTGCTCCTGACCAAGTTTTATTTCCTCGTACCTTCATGATAATATGCTTAACCCTTGCCCTTACCCTCTCTCTCACTTTTAGTATTTGTTATTCTATTCTTGTTTAAAGTTAATTTCCTGGCTTAGATTTTGATTAGTCTTTCTCCTTTTTGAACTCCGTGCTGAAATGTTTCTAGTTATTTGGTAGGTTCCTTCTGGAGACTAAAACGCATTTGTTTTTAGTTTATACTCTGTTAGTTTATTCTGTTTTTAATATTGTATGTGTAGTGCGCAAATTTGCACCTAAGCCACATGAATGCAAAATATTATATGGATAAAATGTTTCACATGTATTGGTTTGTTTACTGTAAGATTGATTGGCAAATACGGACACCAAAGTGTTAAGCATTACTCTAAGCTGTTTTTGAAATGAATGTTATGGTCAAATTTGTTTAGTCCATATAAACTGAGACAGCCTTCCATGAATTAGTTACATGTACCTTGCGTTATCTCAAATTTTGTTATTTACTCATAAGTCTTCACCTCGATTTCTTACCCTGCTGTCTTTTGTAATGTCAGTTCTGCGAATGGAGCTGGATATTCAGAGGTTTATGCAAAATCCTGACCAGCAGCAGTTTGAGCTCCCACATTACCCAACTTCATACCTTCGACTTGCCGCACATCGTGTGGCCCAGCACTATGGTCTGCAGTCTATGGTGTTGGATACTAGTGCTGATGGATTGGGAACCAAAATTGTGGTCAGGAAAATAGCCGAAAGCAAGTACCCCACTGTATGTTTGTCTGAAGTCCCTGCTGAGCAGACAGAGAATGATAAACCTGAACAGGTTAAGCTGGCCATCAGGCAGAGACCAAATAGAGGATCTGCAAATGACATGAATGAACTTGGTAATAAACGTAGTCCAGTCAGATCTGTGGAAGAGCGGAAAGAGGAATACGATCGAGCTAGGGCCCGTATTTTCAGCAGCTCTAGTAGCCCTGACCTGGAAGATGTTGCTGCTTCTCAGATTACTGTTGATGGAAGAAGTTCGTCTCTAGGCAGTAGTGAGAGTGAAGCTTGTAGAAACGTGATTATCGACTTGGAAAAGATGCCTATGACCAGGGATGGTTCGCGGGTTGCAATCTTTAGGGACAGGGAGAAGGATCGTACTGATCCAGACTATGATCGTAGTTATGAAAGGTAGGTCAAGGCTGTTTGAAAGTTGAAGTAAGAGGTTGGTAGATTGATAAAACCAGGCGAGTTTCAAAATTTCAAAATTGTTTGTGCAGGTACATTAGGAGCCTACCTTTTAACCAGAACTTCAGCTTGGGACCTTTCAACATGCAGAATTTCCCTCCTCCATTTCCCCATTATGAAGCTGGCTTTCCACATCTTACTCGGTTGCCAAGGACCCAATCAGCTCCTAATTATGGACCTTCAAATCCAATTATGAGCCCTTTCTGTGCTGTGGGATTGAATCAGACTTCTGGAGATGCCGTCTACATGCAATGGCCGAGTCCTGCAATGGTCTATGCCCAGGGCTATGAGCAACTTAGACATGCTATGTTCCAGGTACATTGTGGTTTCACATTTGATTAAAAGTCACAAATAACTATGATTGTTAACAACCTATAGGTAGGGGACTTCGGACATCATGCCATTAGATAGACTCCGTGTTTTGAACATTTTTAGGTGATCCAGATCTTATTTGGTCAGAATGATCAGAGTTCAGGTGTGACAAATGAAAGGCTAATTTGCTACTATTTACTTTCGGCTTAGAAATGATTCCTAACCTAAATAGAAAATTTAGATCCATCCACCTTGGCCAATTTTAAGGATGGTGGCTGGAGCTGAACTTATTTAGAGAGTTCTTTACCAAGTAATTCTCAACTTCCAGTCTTGTTTTTAGAAGATTAGTATTAGTGAGAGAGTTCTCTACCAAGTGATTCTCAGCTTCCAGTCTTGTTTTTAGAAGATTAGTATTAGTGAGGCACACAGAGACGTTGATATTTGGCCCACTCTAGAGCTAAGCACTTACATAATCTGCTTGTAGAGATTAGGGCCTTGATGACCACTTCCTCGGAAGTAGTATTCAATTTTTTTTTGTTCTTACAACTGCTCTTTGTTTTATGCAGGCTCCCCCGTTCTACCACCAACCTCTGAGTTTTGATTACTCCCAAAACCACTAGAAGATGGGAATTATATTATTGTATTGATTTTAGATAAATGGGTCTTCATTTTCCCCTTTTCTTCTAGGTTGCTTGCCTTTTATGTTAGGGTAAAACGTTAATGACTGTCATGGCACATGCCTTGTTGTTTTTTTTTTCTTTTAAGTTTTAGATTTTGTTTTCCTTATGTATTACTAGCAATGGAGATTTGTGATAGACTAGGGAGGAGATCAAATTGTTCACATGTTTTATTAAGTAGTCTCAAACTAAAAATACAACTGGTTTTAGTAGACTTGTGATAAAAAATACCGGATTGTGGATTGCTGTCTATGGCTGGCTCAGTTTGAGTCCATATTGGTTTGACTGTTAGTTGTGTGGCAACTTTATTGTATCCTTCTTTGGATGATTTGAGAAAGTGGAATGCACACCATTTTGGGAACGTAGATCAAATAGCTAAATCTCGGAATGCTGAGGAGGTTAGGGGTGTAGAACTAGACCTTGAACATTTACAAGGTTCAAGAAGAATTCTATGCCCAGTAGTCTAGACAAGGCTATACAAAAAGTGCTTGATAGAATACCGAAGGAAACACTTTAGTGACTTCGAGACTCTTAGAATGGGACACCGACAATCTTAGAATACCCAATGGTGAATGGTCTAAGGATAACAATGAATTTGAAGGCCTTTTGATAAATCACTTTAAAAGCATTACCTCAACCTCTAAGCCATTTAGTGATACCGCATTTCTGAACTGTATTGAAGAAATAAGGGAAATAAGATAATTGTTTGCTAACAGCCATTATTCTTGAAGAAATAAGGGAAACCGCCGAACAGATGTCCTCTTGGACAGCCCGAGCCAGATGGTTTCCCCTCGAGGTTTTTTAAACAGAATCTAGAGCTGCTTGAAATTGATGTTTTGAATACGGCCAAGTCTTTATTCGAGTCTAACCGTTTAGTTAAGTCCATGAATCGTACTTTCTTATCGCTTATCCCTAAAGTTAGCAATACTTCATCTTCGGCTTATTTTAGGCCAATTTCCCTATGCAATATTAGTTACGAGATAATTTCTACACTTCTTGTAAATAGGATAAAATCTTTACTTAGTAAACTAATTTCTCCTTATCAAGCGGCGTACGTGCCTAACAAACGTATTTTTTGATAATGTTGTCACAGCGCAAGAGATAGTTCATACTATGAAAAGGAAAAGGAAAAAAGATATAACGGTGTCATGGGTCTTAAACTCAGATATTTCTAAGGCCTTCGAAAGAGTCGAGTGGTCTTTCATGATCAATATCCTTAAATGCTTTAGTTTTTTAGATGATTGGTGTGCCCTTATCTATCAATGTATTCACACCACCAATATTTCTATCTTGCTTAATGGATCCCTTTGTCATTCTTTCAAACCAACTAGAGGTCTGCGACAAGGAGCCCATTGTTCCCTTTCCTTTTTATTTTGTGCATGGAATTGTTAACTAGATATCTTTTGCATGATGAAACAGCCAGCTAATTCAAGGGGTTCGTATCAGTAAAGAGATCTCAAGAGTTTCCCACTTGCTTTTTGCTGACGACTTCCTTATATTTGTCAAGGCTTCCCATGAACAAGCTAATAATTTGATGGTTTTGATCAAAGATTTTAGCAATATCTCTAGTCAGGTAATCAATTGCGACAAAGCTGGCTGCTTTTTAGTATGAAGTCTCGCTTATTAGTGCTTTGACAGTTAGGAAAATCGACCTAAAAGAGAAATATTTAGGAATTTCTTAATTCATTGATAGGAACAACTATTATTCTTTTAGTCATTTACTTGATCATTTGGGAAAAAAGATCTGCGAAATGGAAAGGAAAGCAGCTTTCTCAAGCTGGTAGATCTATAATGGTGCAAAATATTTTGAAATCTTTTCCGACTTACCACATGAGTATCTTTCTCATCCCATACGCCATAGATCCAAAAATGGAACAACCCCAAAGGGATATTTGGGGGGAAACACTGGGTCAATCTTATCTCTGGGAGAAACTCGGTAGAATCTCGGAATATAATCCGAACCATTCTTTTAAAAATTTATACTTTTAATATGTGCTTTTCACACATTTTATAAGCTTAACAAGAAAAATTCAACAATATTATTGATAAAATGGAGGGGTCAAAATGGATAATGTCCCAAATCGAGGGATTAAGTCATGTCCTTAACTAACTACTTGATACAACACAACAACATTACTTATCTCTTATCCAAATCCAAATCCAAAAGTGTGTATGAGGTTTTTCTCTCTGTAGTCTTGAAACAAAAAATATTTTATCAGTAACCTTTTTCCAATTTACTCTAAATATAACAACTAGGAAGTCTTCATTTTTTATTGAAAAAGAGACATATAAAGATACATAATAAAGGAGTTCCTAATATAAGGGAACCGATCCTCAATTAGATTAAGACGAAGAAAGTATGCAAGCAATCTAATGTAAGGGAACCAATCCTCAAATTAGATTAAGACGAAGAAAGTATGCAAGCAAAATATGTTGAATCCCAACATGAAATCGTTGTTTAAATTTCTATTAATTTCTTCATTTGCAAAAGCTTAAAAAGTACCAACACATATTTAATGAGCCACAACAAGTGGCCGTAAAAAATGATTTTCAAGATTCCATCGCTGTGAAATGGCAAAAGCTTTGCCCAAGAGAATGGATATACAAAAAATAATTTATCAGAAAACTACCTAAGTTTGCAAACGAAACATCAGCTGGAATTTCGGGAGCCAGGCCAGATTTTCGTTCTCAAATTGCCAAGATTATATATTTCGTGTGCTATTATGCCGAAACCGAGAATATTGCCAAAATCTCATCTGAGACGGCCGAGATCGACTATATTGGATGGGGAAAGAGTAATCCTGGTGGTATTTACATAAAAAGTTGGAGGAATGTTTGTTCTCATAAACTTCAAGGAGACCTTCACTTTAAAGATTTAATAGGGATATGTTAGCCAAATCATCATGGGCTCTGATTCATTCCCCAACTGAGTAGTGGGTTAAAATCTTGAAATGTAAACTTTTCCAAAGTTGCCATCCTTTGCATTCTGGGAAACCTCTAGACTCATCTTGGTTATGGAAAGTTATTATTGTTGGTCTAGAAATCATTAGGGAAAATACAATTTGGGAAGTAAAGAATGGATCTAGTACTTATGTTTTTACTAATAGTTGGACTCTAGAAGCTTCTATTCTTCTTTGTCATTCTTATCCTAACCCCAACCCTAATATGCTGGTGTCTGATTTCATTGACCCTCATACTAGGACATGAAACATAAAGCTTGTTAATAGTTTTTTACCATGGAAAATGCCCAAAATAATCACCAATATTAGAATACCCCTCATTGGAAATGACATATTGGTACAGTTGCATACCAAAAATGGTGACTTTCAGTGAAAACCTCATATAAAGCTTTCACTAGTGAGTTAAGCTTCTAACAGAATCCCCATCCTAGTCAACCTACTTACAGAGCCCTTTGGAGCTTCCCCATCATACCAAAGATTTCAACTCTTCGTATGGAAATGTATCGAAAATGTCTTTACCTACAGGGATCAGGTTCTCTCAATGCAGAAACCAATCCGATCCTAGTTGCTTATGTGATACTAACTCAGATGATGTTACTTCAGAAGATAATTATGGCACAACCATTAGAATTTTGTTTGATAAATGTAAAAAGTAGTAATATTCTTGCTGTCAAGCAGTTAATTTTTGTCACAACATGGAGTATCATGGAGTATATGGAGGGATAGGTGCTTCAGGATATTTCAAAATAAAACAGTGTGATACTTGTATGCCCGCATCGAATGTACTACCAGTTAGATCTCCTGCACCTAGACACCAGATAACAGTGGCATGGCCGACACTTGTCGTATCCTATGTTGTGACGCTAGCTATGATTCAGTCACTAATGAAACGGCTTATGTACTTGTATTAACTAATATGACAGGGTCCTCTGAGGGATGCGAGCTCATCAAAGGAATAGCAAGATCAGAGAAGGAAGCAAACACACTTCCATACTTGAAGGAATCAGATGCACGAACAACAAAGGCATCAACACATTATGCATTCACAGTGATGCACATCGTGCAATCACTTCAAAGAATAATAATAACCAACTACATTGGTTAAACCAAACTATCTTAAATGATTGTCAATTACTTATGAACAAATTTTCTTACGTTAATTGTAGGAAAAATACTGTAATGTCGAATGAATGGGTGATACAACCATATTACCCAGAATTTCTCCTAGTAAACTCTTTCTTTGGACTGAAACCCGCTTTTTTATTTTAGTAAAAATAAAAAAATTGCTCATTTCTCGAAGGAAGGACCCAATGCTTCCATCGGGAATGGAGGAGCAAGCTTCGCCTAAAGGCCCTAAATAAACCAAACCATCAGCCTGTTTCTAAATTACTGCGAATAGAACGTGTGCTTCGGTTTCCTATGCACTTGATACTGGATTTGTTAGCGTGTTTCGTGGAAAGAGAGAAGAAGTGCTCTGTGACTTGCATTATTCGATTCATTAACCATCCCCAAAAGGTATGGTTTGCTCAAGTATTAAATGTAGATTTAGTGATGTACTTATGGATAGATAAAAATAGGACACAACTATAATCCCACTTTCTTATCCCAACTCACGCCAACATAAACAAACAATTCTATCTCTACAAAAAGCCAGAAATTGTATGGCTTTCTCAGAATCTCACCTAAATTTGGTGATATAATAATAGCAAAGTCCAGAGAGTTCAGATCTCATGCAATGAACAAGAAACAATATTCAATAACAACTTCTACTTTCTCTCTCTACTCACAGCTCATCTTGAGATTCTTAGGATGAATCACATGTTAATGCCCCATGCTTAAGACTTTAAAAACTAGGTTATTTTATTAGGATTTGGGATTAAACTAAGGAAGATTCTTTTGAATTTGTTAATGCGAAGACAGAATGGGACAATCAAAATCCAGATGATACAAGATATTGCGACACAAACACTTCAATTATATGCATATAACCCCTAATAATTGAAATCATTCGCTCAATCTCTCTGGATCCAACCAATCTTGTTTCTTTGTTTAACATGTACAAAAATGATTCTCATAAGCCAGCTCTTAGTTCTGGATATACTTTTTTTCCTTCTTGGCTTAAACTTTAAACATCTGAACCTGGTCTGTCCTGTCTCCTTACACAACTTAGATTTGGATTTGTGGATTGAATTTCTCCAATTTGCATAAATGTAGATGGTGAAGTGAACTGAAATGTCTCATAAAATGTTTGAAGGTAAAAGGAAGACAAAAATCCTGCTTATCTACAACATTATATGCTACCAAAAACTGTTGGCCCCTTTTGTCTGTCACACTTGCGAATTTCTGATAAGGCGTAGTTCACATTTAGTATACAGGTAGAAAATTGGTAAGCTCGTGACCACATATATCTTATATCTCGTATAAGATGATAGTTGACATTGATATCAGATCTGAGAAACTATGTTGCGAGACCTGAAGGAAGGTGGATTTCAAAAACATAAAGATGATATACACACGAAGACAATGTCGGACAGCATTAAGATCAGGCTTGAAATTCTGGCCTGAGTAAACATAAAAGATATCTTCCTTCACTGGCTTAACCTTCTACGGACAAGTACTGCCAGAATAGGCTCTTGCACATCACAAAGCACATTTCTCTCTTATACAAACACCATTCCACAGTCTCAAGAATGTCGTGAACACCGAATATCAGAAGATTATGGTGAAAAGAAATAAATCTGCATTCATGTTATAATTGCAATGAAACAACTAAACTAACCAACCATCTAGGGTGAGAGAGCTGATTGCGCTGCCAGTTGGCATAGAAGTTTAACTTCATTGCCTGGCATTGAAGTTTAACAAATCACCTCCCAGACATGAATACTAGATACTTCATTTGTAGAAGGTTAAGGAAATACCTATACAGATTATAAGCAAACTCACAGACATCAAATAAAGCATACAACCACGAAATGTGAGATAATTGACCCAAGGTAGAAAGTGGAAAACTTATCACATGTTTGCAACACTGAGGATATCAGAATCTGAGTTGGGACTTAAGAAAACAATATCTACTCAAGTACAAAGGCCATAAAACGCAAGTAAGAAGATTGATAAATAAGATGTATTGGATTACTGATAAATTTCAGAACATTCAGTTACATTTCAACATTTTAAAGCATTGAAATACTTCGACGACACTGGAACTCGATCACGAGCTTTTCCTAATATCGGAGGCTTCCTTGCTCCCTACTATTCAAATAGAGATATGACACAATTTACAGCAAGTTTAACCAACTCCACGATTCAAATTCCTCTCCTTTACATAAAGGCACAAAGAAACCCGCTCATATCTGGCCTATGAATGTGTCAGGCGAATATATACCCCTTCTGGAATCTGGAGACACTCAAAGCTACTACCTATCCAACCATCATAAGCTCAAACAGGAAAGTTTTTGCTGTGACCTCCATTACAAGATTATGAAAACAACCCAACTAGAAGACCACTTGTGTTTCAAGAACAACATGTGATTACCGAACAAATTTACTTGTGATTACCGAGCTTCAGACACCATGTAACTCCATGTAACATCATGACTAATATATATCAGCTACGCGGAGCAAAGAGCAGAAGCCTGACTTATACCGAGATTTGTAATTACAATATATGAAAACCAAGGACTATGAAACTATAGATTGAGATCACCTGGAGTTGACTAAGAAACAAGGGGATACAAGGAAATTCGGGATCTGGAGAAGGAAGTTTGATGGCACCATGATGCCTAATGTCTACAAATTTCATTGACATTACACTAGAACAAGAACTACAACTACAACTGCATACCCAGGCCTAGTTCACACTGAACCCAATTTCCTCAAAATCATAGAAATTTCCTAGAACACACTTTCCAGAATAACCAATTAGAGAAGAGATTAAAACAGAGGAGCAATTTATTACCAAACTTTAATCATACCCGGTGGGAAAGAGAGTCAGAACTTTCCTCCCTCCTCCTGCTGTTGCAGATCCCAAATCTTCAACATAATTGGGAGTCTGAGCAGAAACTGGACCTCCTATCCTATGAATTGGTTGTGGTGGTGGCTGTTGTGATGGTAGCTGCCGAGTCAAAAATCCATGTTCAAATTGCCCACCTGGTGGTGACCCAAATTGACCCACTTGCCTGTGATGATATTGCTGCTGCTGTTGTTGCTGCTGCTGTGCTGCTATAACCGCTGCGGCAGCCATCTGTTGTTGATGGTGTAACACCGGGACAAAGGGTAAGTAATGATCACCGGGGGCTGGACGACCAGGATGTAAAAAATGGTGGGGCACAGGAGCAGAAGCAAATAAATGATCAGTAGCAGCATCAGCAGCTGATAAAGGACCACCTCCATTTCCAGCGCCACCAGCTGATAATCCTTGCATCCTTTTGAGATAAAGTCTGTACTTTTGTAAATGACTCGCCACATTCTCCCGAGTCAACCCATCTACACTCATCAACTGCATTATAGTTTTAGGTACAGCATTTTTGATACCCAGATGTGCCACTGCATCAACAAATCGTTTATGAAGCTGTGGTGTCCAAACAAGTCTAGGTCTTTTAAGTGTTCTAGCTGGTTCATCACCAAGATTACCAGATCCTAACTCAGCTGATTCAAACTCGGAAGAGTGAGGTTGAGATGGAGGTGAAGGTATAGAACCACCACCACCACCTCCTAATTGACCGGGTGAAATAGGAATTGGTGATTGATTTTGTTGTTGTTGTTGTTGGGGACTTGAATTAGGGTTTCTAATGTCAAAAGCTAAGGCTAAGTCTGGTGTAATTAGGGTTTGTGAAAGAGGCATGAGTTCTTCTGGTGATGGTAATTCTTCTTCCCATCTCGGAAACCAATTTGCTTCTTCTTCTCTCATAATTTTACAGAACAAAAAAAAACAGACCTTTTTTTCTCAGTACTTTCTCTCTCTATATCTATCTCTCTTTACTCTGTAATACTACTGTAAGATTCTGTAACTGTAGAGTGATGTTTGTCTGTTGCTAATTGGGTACTTGTGATTTTGAAGTTGACGAGAGAGAATTTAGGAAGAAATTTAAGAAGAGAGATTGAGGAGGAAAAGTTGATGATGATGATGACGACGATGTTAATGAAGACGAACAAGAATTCATTTCATAGATTTGTTTGTTCAGAGAAAGAAATAGAAGAGGAGAGAGAATAGAGAGGAGATATGTTCGAGGTGGATCTTGTATTCTTCGTTTTTTTTTTTTACTTTTGTTTATTTATTTGTTTATTCGATTTTTGTTTTTATTTTTTCCGGTTTTTGTGGGTCTTAAAAATGAGTTTTGATAACATATTAGGAAAATAAATTTATTGCTATCATAATCTTTTTGTACTTTATTTTTGAATTTTGTTGTTGATTTCTTCCTTATCTTGTTTATTTAACCATATGACACATCATATATTCCTCGTAAAAAAAATTATTGGACCCACATCATTTCCTGATTAATAAAGTCCTAATTCTGATTTAACAGCCATTTGATTAAATATGATAATTAATAGGAAGAAAATCACCTTTACTAAAGGGAAAGCTGATTTTTACCAAATTTATTGGATTTTGGATGGATTTAAAATTAAGCTTCCTAATTAATAACTGCTTTGGATTTTGATTTCCAGTATATCCTTTAACCGAATTATACACCCTAACTATATAAAAAACGTTCAGTCTATTAATATCTTAATCACAAGATCTTGAAGCGGAGGGGAAGAAAACAAAGACGATTGATAATTTGTGGCGAAAATATATAATAACTTGTTATATATATATATATATATTTCGATTTGTCCTTTCTCAAAATAAAAAAAAAGTTTGATTTTTCGTGACCATAACCAGAATGATCTCAAAGTTTTACTTCCATACTGGCTCATTTTTCTTCCCTTTAAAATTGCATCGATTAGATTAGTGCTTTAAATTTTCATTTTGCATGTACAACTTACATTTCTCGATGATGAAGACAAGGTTCCAGTCGTCGATGTTATATTCGACGAGTCCACCCGATCTACTCTGGACTTAATTGATTCTTTACATAACTGATAAAGTATGATGGGTAACATTAGGAACTCAACTCTGAGATAGTTTTATAGAATTTGTTTAATTATTTTATGTCATTAGGTGTTCGTTACAGTTTGGTTTAGGTTAGCGTAAATATAGGGTAGGGTGATGAAATAGGTAGGAAATCAAACCGGGAAAAGCTTATTAATGTGTTCACCCCGTATTGACCTAAAGTCAACAAGACTAGACCACAGTCAGCTTTCCCTCTAGTAAAAGTGGCTTTCCCCCTATTAATTATCTTAAATATCTCATTCTTAAGCTTGCCATATAACACCACTCCCCACCCACCATCCACGACACAAGGGAGCCAATTGTCACGATTTATAAAGGGGATACCAGTTCTACTAAGTGTTGATACCGTTTCATATAGGACAAAAAGATCCCACCGATCCTGGCTGTTGGATCGATGAAATGGTATCAACACTTAGTAGGACTGGTATCCCCCTTTATAAATCGTGCCAGTTGTAGTTGTAGTCTACGTTACAAAAACAAATGTGTTATGCCCAATCTGACGGTTCTGAGTAGCCTTTTTTGAATTGCTTTAAAAGTGCAAAAAATTGTAGCAGATAAGTTGCGGCTTATACTGCAACCCCTTCCTACGCCCACATCGAATGATATCAAAAATTTAGTTCCCAAAAATAAGCTGCCATCATTTCCGATTTGATTTTTTTTTTACATTAGGAAAATAAAAGACATTCATTAACATCAACATTATTGCTTCTCACCAAATTTTTAAAATGTTCAGCTACATAAACCATACTCTGGAAAAAGTTCTGAATGAATTGAAAACCATACCCTATCAAGATGCATGTAAGTTTTTCTGATATTTTTCGAAGAAAATTTCTCTGCTGACATAGTTGTTTCATATTTTTGTTAGTTTTATTTGTTATATTATTAGAAACTTTTCTCTGATTGATTTTGTTTTTGTTGGTGCACGACAGATTTCGAGAAAAACCAGCATCCATCTCAGGTATAGGCATCATATCAACTGTTTGTTATGATGCCAATACGACAACTGTTGTTATTCTTCTAAATCTTATCAATTGTGAAGTTGCGATAATCCATAGGATAATGATATGTTGGATAACACAAAACTTAGTAAGTTTGAAGAGGTATCCCATAATCTGCTAATAAAATATCTTTTATGTATTTAAGCACTTTATGTTGATCAGTATTTTCTCAAAAAAATTTGATTTTTTGTGCTTCGCTTACATAAAAGATCTTTGGATTGCAGGCTGGAAATCAAATTCATGCCTCATCTAAATCAGGACAATGGAGAAAGGTATTTTAATGTCAAGAAAATATCAGCTGGGTACTTTGATTTTCTAGAACATGGTTTAGAAGAGGAATCAAGCTTTACTCTTAGGAAATCAATATGAGATGTATCGATATGTATAGCCTGGATCTTTTACCACCTCTCAAGAAAAATCTTCAAAAGATCGATTAAGATCAGTTTTTCAAATATCTATCTTGAGGGACGAAGAGAACTTTGCAATTACTATCTATCTTGTCTGAAAGAAATTACGAAAACCTCGATAACAAAAAAGCAAGACCACAACAAACTTTCAAGGTAAAGATAGTAGGATCTGCTTCACGAATCCCCAAAGAGAAAATTTTTAGTCGTAGACCTAATTATGTTTCTCAGAGGAAACCTAAGTCAATAGAGGAAAACTCTAGAATCAACTAGGACACAAAGTGTCAGGGATTGATTTTCCCAGTTGAAAGAGCATCTTTATTTATAGATTTCCAAGACCATAGGTTGCTTAGGATTCAAGCTAAGATAACTTGAGAATCAAGCAAACACTTTTAGGCCTTGAAAATACAATAGAAGAGTATACACTATGGTTCGTTTACGGAATTGTGTACAATGACTGTTCGGTTTGGCAAGTATGTTCATTTAAACACTTAGGAATTTAATCATGATGCGCACACACACAAGTGTTTAAGTGATAAATGAAATCTAAGAAGTTTTTAAGAGAATTATAACAATGATAAACATATTTAAAAAATAAGTCTTTGAGCATATGCTAAAATCTGCTAGGCAGTTGGTAGAATGGTTCGTGAATTGTAAGTCTTGTTCACGAGTCAGGATGCTACGGTTCGTGAACTGGGTTCTCCAACCCTACTAGACTACCGAACTCAGTTGACCACGGTTCATGAACCGGGTTCGCCAACTGCTAGTCTATTATACCAACTTTAAAATTCAGTTTACCACGGTTCGTGAACTGTTCCCGACTGAACTTACGGTTCGCGAACTTCGCGAACCTTCAATGTATTTCTGAAACTCAGATATCTATATTTTGCAAATTGGTTCGCCAACCTACCCTGAGCAGAAATATCAGAAGTTCATTAATTACTCTCTTTGATGTTTGAAACATTCCAAATGATAAAATCACTTATATGGGCGATTTTCAATTGATCCACAAATTAATTCCCAAACAATAAATTGTCTTGAACTAAATTGTTAAGGATCTTCGAACATCTTTGCTAGAATCATATTTCGAGATTTTTAGTAAGAAAAGCTTGACTCAAAATTTCTTCTTTGTAAATCTATCGAAGTCCAAACTCTAATTACTAATTTTCTGGGACCCAAATGCAGCTGTGGTCATAATGTATGGACGCAAAGTCTAAATATCCTTTTGCAAACCAATAATGAAAGGGGTGATTTGTATTCATAGTTTCATCTCCTTGATATAATTTTTTATTGTTTTATTGGTTGAACAAGCATGATTTAATGTGGGATTTATTTATTTACATTAGATTGAGATTAGTTAATAAAAAGATTGGAATCTTCATGATTAAGTTAGTGAAGTTTTAATTATGTTTATCTATATAAGCCAACATGTCCAACATGGATGCTAAAGCCACCAACTAATTCGTGATACTCAAGTGGTACTGAATGGAGGATCAAAAGCGACACCAACATCAAGATACTCATACATTATTATACGTCTTCCAGCCATTGAGATACTTTCTTCAATTTCTAGAATAATGTATTATTACTTCAGTTTCAACCACGGTCCTAAGAGCAATACCTTCATGACCCTGGGGTGCAAAGACGGTGTCGTCACTAACTTTATTCACAATGGTGCTTACATCACCATCATCAACTCCGTATTCTTATATTTCGTCGTTTTGGACCTAATATGGCAACTCTATGCATTCACAATTTCTGACAATTTGTGATTATATTCCTCAAACGAATCTTCGTCACCCATATAAAGGTTTTCCCAGTCAGAAGTTAGGTTTTGAAGTCGTGCTTCATTTTCTGTGGAATTCCCTTCAAATACGATTTTTAAGATATCTCAAGCATCTTTTGATCTAGTGCACGTAGACACATGATGTTAAAGATCCGGGCATTCAATCCATCAGAGTTGTGTTTAGCAGTACTGATTTCAATCTCGCTACATGTTTTTATGCCTTTAGGAACAACATTAACTCATTCTCCGACCATTGGAATATTGTAACTAAAAAAGCGAGGGTCTAACAACCTCACCAATATTTCTCTTAGAAATCTGTATGGACTAACTCCAATATGCTTTCAATAGAATCAACTAGACAGTCAGACTCAATCTTGAGAAAAGTATATCAAAGAGTTATATCTCAATCTCTCAATTCAATCCGCAATCAAACAAATAATAATTTGCGATCCCGATTGAATATAAGAGAGATAACTTGAATAGTACCAAAGACCAATGTTCAATGATCAATCAATTTCAATCAACAACCAAAGGTTGGGCTAATGAAGAAAAACCCCGGGACTTAGTCCAGATTGAACAACACACTGTATTAAGCCGCTACAGACACTAACCTACTACAAACTTGTTAGAGCATAGATCGGTTGAACCCACCAAGCGTTGGTATGTCAAGTTTGGTTGTCATATTTTAGTGAATCAAAACTCATTTAAAGAGTCGTTTGATTATTTACTAGAGTCAACTTCGTATATGTTAGCTAGAAAGTTACTAGGATATGAGACTTACAAGTATTACGTGAAGACTTGAAGAATGTGAAGAAATAAAGAGCTACATCGACGACATCATCCTTCCTCTCGAGGTTAGTAATATTTGACTTGAAATGTTTCATTCCTAACGTATCTTTCAAGTCGTGCATATTGAAAACATAACTACGAAGCTGTGAATGATTAGACTCTAGTTAGACATAGTATTAAGGAATTACAACAAGAAGTATAACGTCTATCTTTTGAACTTCGTATATAAGACATCGATATAATCATATGAATGCTATTGTGAATATGTATGGGTATGGGTGAAGATTTCGTCCTAGGAAACAATGTTTTACATTCGTTTAAAGGAATTACAATTCATAAACTTGTTTTGTGAATCGAAAGGGAAATCGTTAGGCTTTTGGTATTGTTGTTCATTGAAAATCTTTGGATTACCAATATGTATGTTTAGTATAACCACTCATAACTGGTTTATGTATCTTGGTAAAACTATTCAGAATGCCCGACTTTTGTATTGGTATGACTTTTATTAGTGAAACCGATCTTAAGTAATCACCTGAGATGGTATGATCGATATATTGTAATTGGTATGACCAACTCTAGACATTGGGGAACCTATCCTAGTAAGAGGTGCAACCGATCAAAAGTATGTGGAATCGATCCTTGTAAGAGGTACAACAAGTCTTAGTAATTGGTAACCGATTCTATGACTTGTGCAACCGATCACAAGTAAAATACCATAGTTATGTGGTAACCGATCCTAGTACCTAATCAACCATTTTTTGGAAAGCTAGTGTGACCGATCCCAGGACCCACATGGAGGTAGAACCGAAGCTTTGTGTTTTGGTAGAATCGTGAAACCCAATAATGGTGATTTGATAGGATAATCAATCACATAGTTCTTGGAAGTCAGATGAACCAATTCTAAACTCGTTTGGAAGTGTGGCAAATCGGTTCCAAGATTGTAAATATGAAAAAGGATTTACAAAGTAAAGATGTCGACATACTTTGAACATGTGCAGTAATTCTTAGCTTTTATTGTTCAAGGATATTCCTTAATAACTAAAGGAGAATCCCAGATCGAAATAAATTGAGAATCTTTTAATTAAGGCTTTTAGTTTTATATGCTTTTAATTTCCAGCAATTAAATGCATATCTTTAGAAAATAAAAATTGGTAATGTGCATTTACTAATTGGAGATTTTCTACTGAGATTTCGGTCAATATTTGGACAGAGCATTTCCAGGAATTATGAAAACCGTTTTTGACTTTATTGCAGATCTTTGAGAATATTCGGTTTTGGAAATTCCTTGGTGTCCAAACTTCCTTGGTGTACAAATATTGAAGTTTTGCATTTCGAGCAAACAAATCCTCAGAGCCAGCAAAACTACCTAGTTGTGTTGTTACTGGTAGAGCATTCTATTCGGAGAGAAAAGTACCCTAATTAGGCGGAATCTCTTACGACCGCTCGTTTTAAAGACTTATTTGGGATTGAGAATAGTATTGATCGCATAGTCTAAACAATTACTTTGGTAGTTGTTGAATAGATAGATCTAAGAACCCGACAAAGGAGTTTATTGGGATAAACAGAAGAGCCTTTTTGTCAAACTCATATCACGTTATTTGAAAAGAGTTGTTACCGAACAAATTTGTTGTTCCTTTACTGTTTGGAATACGAACCAAAGGAATCGTTCCAAGTGCGTGACTTATTACAAGTTGGAGGCGCAGGGATACTGAGGGAACTAGGTGAACTATAGGTTTAGTTGCTTGGTCTCAACTATAAGAAGTTGGTTTAGATTTTGTATAGCGGCTTAATTCTGAGAGTATTCAATTCTGGACAAGGTCCCGGGGTTTTTCTGCATTTGCGGTTTCCTCGTTAACAAAATCTTGTTGTGTCTTTTAATTTTCTATTTCCGCAATTATAATTGATTTACTATTAGTAGAAGTAAAATACACAAATGTTAATTCCTAATTACTTGATAGCAAACCTATTTTGTTTGGTTAATTCCGAACCTATTATCAAGTAATCATACTTCGTTGTTGTATTGTCTCGATCATGTATCCATAGTCAATCACACAAGTTATCTTGTTGTCGTATTGTCTCGATATCGTATCCATAGACGATCAAACAAAGTGTGAACAGATTGGTTGTATTGTCTCGACTCAGTCCACAGACAATCACTTCCGGAGAAAGGATTTATAGGTGGAAAAGTTTTAGATTAAGGTATATTTGGGTACCCTCGTCTTTTCAATTGGTATCAGAGCAGGCAAACACGAAAAGATCTAACAATCTGTGTTTGGTGCGATCCAACCTATAAGATATGAGTCAAAATAAGAAAAGAAAAGCTAAACTTATGAAGAACTCAGTTAACGTATGTTAAGATAATGAGAATAAGATCTCAGAGAAGGTCAATGAAAATTGGTTTCGTAAGTCTTTTCGAAAATCAAAGAAAAAGTCTATGACTAATCACTTGATTGCGAATCAGGTTCCTGATCAGAAAAGAATGAATCTGAAACTCAAGAAACATGTTTTGGATCCGTCTCCAATCTCTAGTGAAAAATCGTTTGTTTCCAATTGTGAAAATAGATTAGATTCACTAGTCTGCGCAAGTTCTGAATTTCGTAAAGTGTTAAAAAGATTTTTCAAACATGTTGAAAACTATTCAGAAAAGGGAAAAACCATTGACAGTCTAGGCGATGTCCTAGAACTTATTGTTCAATTGAATGTAAGAATTTGTGAAGGAAAGCGAAAAACACTCAGTCTTCAAAATAATCTGGCAGATTATTTGGAACAAAAATTGGCTCTATGCAACGAAGTTCATCAACAGACCACAAAGTGTGAAATTCTTACCCAATCACTGGAGCATTCACAAATAAGGAATAAGATCCTTATTGAAGATCTTCTTACAGAGACATGTCGAAAGGTATATCTAGACAAGTGTTTAGAAAAACATTTCCAACAAGGAAATGAATACCTTAAGAGGACATATAGAATGTCTTGAACAAAAGACATCAGCAATTTGTCGGATGGAAGATCTAGACCACACGGGTTCAAGTTCAAGGAATATACCATCCTGGGCACAAGATGTAATCAAGGATATAACATCTCGCAATATTCCTAATAAAGAGGATGGATTCAAAACCCACACAAGGGATCATGATAATGTCCCTAAAAGTAAGAAGGAAGAAATTCCTCAAAAGGTATTTTGTGAGGAATATCCTCACCCCAACGCTTAATTACGTTGGAATGTGCATCCTTACAATGCCCAATCTTCTGATGTAAGGTGTTAGAGCATTGCTTGGTCGAACTCGCATGCGTTGCTATCTCAAGCATGTTTGTCAATATTAGTGATCAAAACTATAAGTCTTGATTACTAGCCTATTAAAGCTAAGGTCTTGGATTGGGATAGAAAGTGTAGTTGAGCTCAAGACTCCATGGCAATCATCATATAAGAAAAAGGACTACTCAAGGAACTGGTGGATCTTCATCGACTAAAAGGTATGTGGATACTTGAACTTTTCTGTCACTCAAAAGTCTATTTACTCTATCTCCTACTCTTGAGACAAAAGTCGTTTTGATATATAGACTTTCATTATACACATTTGTTATTTCGAGCCGAGTTTATCTCGCCTATCTGTTTCTCGAAATGTGTGTTGGTAAGCTTTCGCTTTAGAAGAATTCATCTTTACCAAGTGAAGAAAGTCATGTTATGTCTCAATCACTTTGAAAATTGCTCTGACGAAAAATGGTCTGTGAATAACGGCTATATAACGTTCTCTGAGAATGTTTCAATGATTGAAATGAGAGTTTAGATTACATAACCATTGGTAGATATAAGCATTGTTGTGGAAACACATATATGCATAAGTCTTATTCCTTGAACCAAAGTTTGTTAACTTTGTTGATCAAGTGAAGTTGGAAGTGGCGTGAGCCAAGTCCGCGAACTTGCGGAACTTCTCGGCCCGAGATTTTCTGCTGGAGTTTGTGTACTCCTTCCATGAGCTTAAGTCCACGAACCCAGTCCGCGAACTTGAGCAGGTTATATCTAAAGTCGGTTGTTCTTGAACTAATGTTTAAATAAACTAAGGAATGCTTTTGCAAACCGTGGCTATAAAGTTCATGAACCGATTTGAGTGAATCAAACCTATTTTGCTTCAATTGTGCCTTGTGTAGTTACATAAGATTTCCTTGCAATTGGACAACTCTCTAACTAGTTCATTTGAGTCATATGAACTAGTTATGGTGAAGAAGAATAAGGTTGATATGAGAGTAATCATATGGCTAAACTTTTGGTTGACTTGTTGATCCAACAAATGTGAATGTTTGGGTACGGTTCATAAACCCAAAATTGGACATTTCATTTGTGTGTGACAAGCTAAGTGTTCGATCTAACGGTCGAGAAATATTAGCTTGAATCTAATAAGGTTTTCATCTAACGGTGAATATTGAATGCTTTGTTACTAAGCTAACATTGATTGCAAACCCTGATTTGAAAGTATATAAGGGAGAACTCTAGTAACTGGGAAACCTAATCCCCACACATTATGTGTGATACTAGTTGTGCTAAGCTAGAGTCGATTCTCCTTTAACCTTTGGTTTATTCTTCTAAACCAGGTTAACGACTTAAAGACTTCATTGGGATTGTGAAGCCAGACCGATACTATTTTTATCATAGTTTTGTGATCTGATCTTGTTGTTTCTATCGTGCGAGTACAATTGTAATAATTGGCTTGAGATTGATATCTCTGATAGGCAAGATAGAAAAGTATTCACAAATAAACTTCGTCTCATCGTTTGTGATTCCGCAATATCTTTTCTCGCTGCGTCGATTAAGATTATTGTGAGGTGATTGATAATACTGAGCTGTTCTTCGGGAATATAAGTCTGGTATTATTGATTGGTTCCTGTTCACCTTGATTTATTAAAAGACGGAACAAAACTCGTAGGTATATTCATGGGAGACGAATTTATCTATTATCGTAGAATTTTCTCTGTGATACAGATTTGTTTATTAAAGTCTTCCATTTTGGGTCGTAGCAACTCTTAGTTGTGGGTGAGATTAGCTAAGGGAATCAAGTGCGCAGTATCCTACTGGGATCAGAGGCGTAGGAGCATAACTGTACCTTGGATCAGTGTGAGATTGATCGGGGTTCAACTACAGTCCAGACCAAAGTTAGTTTGGAGTAGGCTAGTGTCTGTAGCGGATTAATATAATGTGTGTTCAATATGGACTAGGTCCTGGGTTTTTTCTGCATTTACGGTTTCCTCGTTAACAAAATTCTGGTATTTGTGTTATTTCTATTTCATATTATATTTGTTTATATAATTGAAATATCACAGGTTGTGCGTTATTCAATCAATTAGAATATCCTACCTTTTGGTTGTTGATTTAAGTTGATTGACACTTGGATATTGGTCTTTGGTACCATCCAAGTTATCTCTCTTTGATAAAGACTCGCAGATTTCTATTTGCTTGAGTAAAGATCAAATCGAGAGATTGAGATATAAACTCTTTGATATACTTTTATCTAGATTGAGTCTGACTGTCTAGTTGATTCTCTAGAAAGTATATTAGAATTTTTCCATACAGATTGCTAAGCGAAATATTGGGTGTGGTTGTTAGACCCCCGCTTTTTCAATTGGTATCAGAGCAGGCAAACACTCTAAACCTAATAAGTTTGTGTTTGTTCGTTCCTTAAAAATTGTCCTATGGGAAATTTCTTTGGAAAACTTGCTCGTGGCATCTGTAACGCACGCCATATGTCCTTAAAGATTGCTCAAGGATTATTATTGTTAAAACCTCCGGGTTTACATGATAATCTCATTTCATATAAAAAGGAAAATTTAGATGATGAGATCCAATCTAAAGGAAAAAAATTAAAAGAAGGAAAGATTTAGGAAACGTTCGTCACGCTCAAGGATATGAACTCTCACTAGATTAACTCTTGATCTCTTTGAGGAATACTATCATAATGGATCAATTGATAAAGATCTATTTAGAGCGTTCGAAGGCGTTTTTAATCTCTTAGAAAAACTTAATTCTGTTAAGTCTAAAAATCCTTCCGAAAAAGGTTTTGTACATGATAAACCATCGAATAATATTGTACAACCTATAATTCGGAAAAAAATTCCTTCTAGCCAGATTACACGAAAGATAGAAAGCCATGACTGCCCGGATTATCATCATTATGTTGATTATGTCAGGGGGACTGTTCACACAGTTCAACTAGAAATGTTGCATGAGAATTCCTCTGCACATTATGCCTCTTGGTAACAAGTCTGACACCACCCCATTTGTATATATCTTGAAATGGGGCAAGAAATGTTGAGTTGTGTACAGTTTTGCTATTCTCTTTTAGAATATGAAATAAAGCTTTCTACTGCATCCATCGTCTCTCTCAAAAATGTGTTGTCACGGGATGCATAGCCTTTGGTGTGCAAATGGCTAAGAAAATCCCACTTTCATTGTGTGGGTCACAGTTCACAAACGGGTCCAAGCCCATCTTTGGTCTTATAAAGAAGAAGTTCGTGCACCCTCTTCTTCATCACCCGTCCGCGTACGTGAACCTCTAGGGTTTTGTATGTTTTTCTCCATTTGAAGCCATCTTGGAGAAATTGAAAGAAAGGGTGTTCAAGTTTCACCCCAAGTAAGTAAATTCCTCTTGTCCCTTTCAATTTCTTAGATCTCATGATGAATTCTAAGGGATCAAAAAGGAGCTCCAAAAACTCAAATACCTCTAGCATGGATGTTCCTTGTGACCAAAACTCTCTTAGGATTAGGTTTGTGGATGATTCTTGTGCTAGAATTTTTGAAAAGATTTCATCTAAAGGTTTTATCCTAGAAAAGAAATTGGATTTCTCTAGTGGGCATGAAGAGGATTTAGCTTGCTTCAAAAAATTCAAGCTTAGAAATATCTTTGATGGTAATGGTCAAGGTTTTGATTCTCTCACAAGAATTTTCTATGTCAAAATTCATGATGTTGATATTAATAAGATGTAATTCAAATCCATGATAAATAGAAAAAGGTTTCTTGTTGATAGAGAATTAATTTCAAAGATTACCAACATTCCGTTGGGAAACGTGCGTCTTCCTAGACCAAGTGAAGAACATCCATCATGTGATGAAATCTCTCTTGGGATTTGTGGCAAGAAGGTGATTTGGAATCAAGGGAAGTTTCCTACTAATGATCTTAGTATCCCGTTGTTGGCATTTGGGAAACTTGGTATCCCCAATCTTTGTCCCTCCACAATTGAGAATTCTTGGTGGAATCATGAGTTTGCAGAATTAGTTTATTTCCTTGAATCGGGTATTCAAAGTCTCGATATTTGTGGTTTTATCATTTATCAAATGATTTCGATGACTTCACCCATCAAGATGTTAGGCTATCCTTGCTTGATTGGACAAATTTACCATGATTGTGGTCTTGTTTCGATTGGCAACTCTCTCGGGGTTCCCAAACTGGTTCGTCCGTGTACCTTTAGACGCATAAGAGAAAATGTGCGCAAAGACAAAGAGATGCTTCACTTAACGATTGTGACCCTACCACTTTGAGTCTTCTTCAAAAAAATCATAAGGGTGTGTGTAAGGTCGATTCAAGGGTGAAGTGTGTCCAAGAACAATTGTCTTTGGTTGCAACGAAATTTCCCGAGCTCAAGGAAGAATTGAACACAATTCAAGCATCTTGGAGTATCTCCGATGATGAAGAAGATGAGTAATTTTGTGTTTTTAGTTCATCTAGTAAATCTTCTATTTTCTGTTTTTGTTTAGAAAAATAACTAGAGGTTGGAATAGCCATTATTGTGATTACACATAGCTATGTCCAACGTTTTCATCTTTATGTTTTTAGATTTATTGGTTTAAATTCTAAATTGTTTGGAAGATGATTTTTGCAGTATTAATCTTTATGGTTTTATATTGCAATATTGTTATGGGATATGTGTGTTTGCGTCCATGAACTTGATTGTCCCATATCTTGTCAAAAGTAAAGTCGTTCATGAATTAATATGCATGTATTGATGAAAGAATGGATGGACTTTTGACAAATACAAAACTTAAGCCTATATTGTCAATTATTGATGAAAGATAGGTTAAAATATTTTGTTTGCAAGGATTATGTCTATTAAATGTCGTTATGCAAATAGTGATGGAAAATAGAATGAATCCTTGTATATTCCGCAGTAATAGATCTTTCCTGATCCATATTTTATATATTACTGTGTGGCTCCGTAATGTGTCTTATGTTGAGCACGAAACAACCAAGTTGATTATTTTTATGATTAGCCTTGTTGTTGTTCCGTAAGGTACTTTATGTTGAGCATTTTGAACTAAATTAATCATCTTGTTTGGTTATTTAGTTATGACTCCATAAGTCTTCTTATGTTTGAGCGTTCATGACTGGGTTGATTGTTTTCATGATTAACTTTGTCATTGCTCCATAGACTCTCTTATGTGAGTATGACCAATTAAATTGATTACTTTTGTGGTTAATTTGGTTGTGTATTTCGATTAGATTAAATATGGGTTTACTTGTGATTAATCTAATTGAGCGCTCTTAAGCCTCCATAAGTTTACTTGTGTTGAGAATTTTCAGTTAAATTAATCACGAACTTCTTGTGGTTAATTTAATATTTTGGATTCAAATTCATACTTGTATATGATTTGTTATGTCCAAAGAAATCCTTCTTTTCTATTTCGAAATTAACGTCGCTCTTGTTGTTCCCTTGGGAATGACATAATATGGGGGAGAGTTCTTATTGAACTTGCACTTAATTGCCAAGTCTTTGTGGGGAGTGCGGTTGTGGAATATTATAGGGGTTATCTTGTATCTTTATAAACTCCTTGATGAATGCATTTAGCTTCGGCCTTATGATTGCATCTAAATAAGATGATGTGTGTTTTTTCTTTTGGTCATGAAATGTCTCTTTCGGAAATTTCATTAGGATCCCATTCTTGTACCTTTGCCAATTTTATTGACAAAAAGGGGGAGAATTAATATGTAGTTCACACTACAAATACATATGGTTTTCGGATCATTATGTAAGGGGGAGTGGTTTCCATGTGAGATGGAGTATTGACTAAGGGGGAGTGATACATATCACCATAGTACTGTTGTTGAAGTTGTGATACAATTGAATTTTGACGATGTATAATGATACCATGACACTGTATAACAATGATTGAGAACTATTGTTTTCTTGTTGTTATAGCTACGGATTTTCAACAACGATGATGCTAAACTTACAACCTTTGGGATCATTGGAGTACTTGGAAGTGACGAAGATTTCAAGCAATATTGAAGATTAGGCATGTGGAATGGGAGCTACAAAAGTTAATTTACTTATTTTTTGTATTCCGTATGTATTAATGGTTTTGCCACTAAAATTGACAAAGGGGGAGAATGTTAGAGCATTGCTCGGTCGAACTCGCATGCGTTGCTATCTCAAGCATGTTTGTCAATATTAGTGATCAAAACTATAAGTCTTGATTACTAGCCTATTAGAGCTAAGGTCTTGGATTAGGATAGAAAGTGTAGTTGAGATCAAGACTCCATGGCAATCATCATACAAGACGAAGAACTACTCAAGGAACTGGTGGATTTTCATCGACTAAAAGGTATGTGGAGACTTGAACTTATCTGTCACTCAAAAGTCTATTTATTCTATCTCCTACTCTTGAGACAAAAGTCGTTTTGATATATAGACTTTCATTATACACATTTGCTATTTTGAGCCGAGTTTATCTCGCCTATCTATTTCTCGAAATGTGTGTTGGTAAGCTTTCGCTTTAGCCGAATTCATCTTTACCAAGTGACGAAAGTCAAGTTATGTTTCAATCACTTTGAAAATTTCTCTGACGAAAAATGGTCTGTGAATAACGGCTATATAACGTTCTCTGAGAATGTTTCAATGATTGAATGAGAGTTTAGATTACATAACCATTGGTGGATATAAGCGTTGTTGTGGAAACACATATATGCATAAGTCTTATTCCTTGAACCAAAGTTTCTTAACTTTGTTGATCAAGTGAAGTTGGAAGTGGCGTGAGCCAAGTCCGCGAACTCAGTCCGCGAACTTGCGTAACTTCTCGGCCCGAGATTTTCTGCTGGAGTTTGTGTACTCCTTCCATGAGCTTAAGTCCGCGAACCCAGTCCGCGAACTTGAGCAGGTTATATCTAAAGTCAGTTGTTCTTGAACTAATGTTTAAATAAACTAAGGAATGCTTTTGCAAACCGTGGCTATAAATTTCATGAACCGATTTTGCTTCAGTTGTGTCTTGTGTAGTTACATAAGATTTCCTTGCAATTGAACAACTCTCTAACTAGTTCATTTGAGTCATTTGAACTAGTTATGGCGAAGAAGAATAAGGTTGATATGAGAGTAATCATATGGCTAACCTTTTGGTTGACTTGTTGAACCAACAAATGTGAATGCTTGGGTACGGTTCATAAACCCAAAATTGGACATTTCGTTTGTGTGTGACAAGCTAAGTTTTCGATCTAACGGTTGAGAAATATTAGCTTGAATCTAATAAGGTTTTCATCTAACGGTGAATATTGAATGCTTTGTTACTAAGATAACATTTATTGCAAACCCTAATTTGAAATTGTATATAAGGAAGAAATCTAGCAACTGGGAAACCTAATCCCCACACATTTTGTGTGATACTAGTTGGATCATAATTGTACCTTAAATCAGTGTGAGATTGATTGGGGTTCAACTACAGTCCAGACCGAAGTTAGTTTGGAGTAGGCTAGTGTCTATAGCGGCTTAATACAGTGTGTATTCAATCTGGACTAGGTCCCGGGGTTTTTCTGCATTTGCGGTTTCCTCGTTAACAAAATTCCAGTGTCTTTTTTATTTCTATTCTGCATTACAATCAATTAGAATATCCGACTTTTTGGTTGTTGATTTAAATTGATTGACACTTGGATATTAGTCTTTGGTACCATCCAAGTTATCTCTCTTTGATAAAGACTCGCAGATTTCTATTTGCTTGAGTAAAGATCAAATCGAGAGATTGAGATATAAACTCTTTGATATACTTTTATCTAGATTGAGTCTGACTGTCCAGTTGATTCTCTAGAAAGTATATTACAGTTTGTCCATACAGATTGCTAAGCGAAATATTGGGTGTGGTTGTTAGACCCCCGCTTTTTCATAAGGAAGCACACATATCTGGGCAATCTGTATCCTGTCAATAATCTCTTATTCAACACAGAGAGTTTACACAATCTACCTGAAGATGCTTAATCTGTCTCCATGATAAGTTTCCATATCTAAAGTGTTTTTAGATATGATATCTAGAAGTTTGATTCTTCAGAAGAATCTGTGTGATTTTATAACACATAAGATACGAAAATATTTTCAAATATGCTTATAATTATTTATTTATGGTTGACACCTATGTTTGTGTTGATGGTGGATTTTCAACAAAGGTCAAAATCGTAAAATAATTATGCATGTTTTGACACGGCTTTCAGGCATGCGACGATTCGTATTTTACGAAGCCATGATGAATATGTTTTCGAAAAGCCCCACTAGCTGAGCGATTTGATCCCTGGCATTTTATCATGCCCTTTATGTAGAATAACATAATTGGGCGGTTCTATGTGGATTGAGAGCTTAACGCCTTCAGGACGTCGGTGACAGTCACTGTTCCCTGACTACAGGAGAGAGACCCCCCCTTCACATAGAAGAACGATTAGGCGGTTCTCCGTAGATTGAGATAATTACCGCCTTCAGTACGTCGGTGATACTCACTGTTCCTTGACTATGTGGAGAGACCGTGTATAGACTCAGGCGGTTCTCCGTAGATTGAGAGCATTAACGCCTTCAGGTCGTAAACAACACCGTGACTCCCTGACTATGCACCATTCAGGATGGATGTGACGCTTTAACTGGCTAATATCCTTTCTGCAATAGATTAATTCTGCTGTGACATTCACCATTGAATTCCCAGAATGATCTATTTTTTTCTCCTATCCCATGGTCGAATCCACGACCTGATCCCATGGAATGGCAATAAACAATTATCTTTTGCTCCGATTCCATGATCAAATCCACGACTTGATCTCATAGAATGCCAATAAACAACTATATTATCTCATTACTCTGATTTCACGATCGAATCCACGGATGATCTCATGGAATGGTAATAGGTAATTTTATTACTCCGATTATGTGGTCGAATCCACGATTCCATGGAATGGTAATGCTTGTTTTGTTATTCCGAATTTATGGTCGAATCCACGACTGATCCTATGAATTGATAATAAATAAATACTTACTTTTATTACTCAGTTTCATGAATTATTCTCCAATGAATTTGATAAATTAGTAATAAATACTCAACAACTGGGCATCTGGACCATCACTGAGTATGCCCCACAAAAATGGTGCAAGTGTATTCGACAGTGATGCACGACTGAGCACCCGGATGCACAAACGAGCATTCAAAAATATGGACAGATGAGGAATCCTACGCAAAACAGGAGAAAATAACAAATAATAATAAAATAATAAGAGGCGCCATGGGCCGGGCCCACCGGCTGGCCGGTCATGCCCTAACCGTGGCCGGTCCCATGCCTTTTCCATTATTTTTCCTTATTTTTTGTTATTTTCATGAACTCATGAAAACTCCTTGATTTTAGCAACTTCCCTTGTTTGAGCAAAACTCATGAATTCTCCGTAACTTTACGGATTCATGAAAAATAATATTATAAATGTAGTTGCAGGAAATCCTACACTACACCTCTCATAAGATTTCATTAACATTCAACTCATTTTTGGATTAACAATCTTAATTTTATTGATGAATCTTTAAACAATCTTACAAGAAAAGATAAAGGAATCAAAAATAACCCCTGCTCTAAATTTTCTCTCTCCTATTTACTTGCTTCTCACTCAAAAAAGATCTCTCTCCTTTTCTTTACAACTGAATGACTATTTATAGGGAGATACATAGTGGATGACAGCTAATCTGTCCTTTATTTTCGGATATGGTTTGCGACATTCTCGCAACCTTACAAATGTTAATCTCGCAAACTCCCTAATTTTTGCAGGACCATCACATTTTTCTCATGATTTAGCTGACGTCGTTTATTATGTCATTTCTGAAGTTGTTCTGCGACACTGTTGTGTTGTGTTGTTAATAATTTCGCTGAGGCATTATTGCTGCGAGATTCTGATCCTACATCTTGCCTCTTCTCATATCTTCTCTGCGAAGTAGAGAATGATGTGAGAAATGCCGCAGCTGTCCATATCTTCATATTCTGCATTTATCACACGTATCCTTTCTTCCATCTATTTCTTGACACGTCTTCTGTAACCGCTGCTTTTCAACCGCTCACGTCTTTTCGCATTAATGGTGTTTATTTCTTCGAGTAAAAAAAAATTTTCTCTATATATTCTTCTTACTCTTCTTTCCATTTTCTTTTTACTTTCTCTTCTCTTTTTACTCTCTCATCTCTGCAACTCTATTGTTCTTCCGTAAGTTCTGCTACTGTAATTCTTCCCTCTTCAATCTTCTTACTTTTCATCCATTCCCATACTCTATATTCAGATATGCCTCCAAGCGGTCAAAAACATGAGAAAACCTTAAAGGATGTTCAAAAAGATCTTGCTGAGAAGGGTTTCACACTTTCTACCATTCCTGGTGAAAGTGCCAAGTCAATTCTTTCTATCAAACTTTTCTCTGATCAACATTGTGATGATCAATCAATCATAGTTTCGCTGGGTCAAATTCTCGTAGGTCTCCCCATTCCTCTTTATGACCCAGATATTCCTTTGTTTTATGAAATTCTTGCTCACTCGGGGTTTTCGCGAGCTATCTTCCAATTGAGTGGGGATTGCATCCGTCTGATGCTGGAGTTCGCTAACCGTGGTGCTGGTAAAGGATCTCTTTATTCCAAAGAACTTAGGGATCCTAAATCCGTAGATCTAGAAATAGTCGCTGAGAAGTATACAGTAGCGAATTTCTTCGAAAATTATGAATTAATATCCATGAAGAAAGAGAATACTCGCTGGGGTATTCGCTTGAAAAGGAAGGATGTTATTGCTGAAGATAAAATGCTCATGCATGACATTGATTGGCACTATGGTAAGAACACAACCCCTCGCCAATCCAAAGAAGATATATGGTGCGTTTTTCCCTTGATGCTGAAAGGACCTTACATTGCTGGGTCATATGTTCTTCCTGAGAATCTCGCTACTTATCAACCTTGGGTATTTTCTTGGCCCGAGAAGAAGAAAGAGGTGTGTTTCTTCCAGTTTCGCCCACTTTACATTTCTTTGTTTTTCTTTATTCTTTTGTTTGCTTATTCTTGCGACATTCTACAGATCCAGAAACTGAAAGATAGCTACCATAGGACTGGGAAAGCCAGTACCTTGTTAGCTCTTCGCTCATATACAGATGAGGTAAGAAATATTCTTTTATGATTTTAAACAATATATTGTTGCCTCTATTTCTTATTTTCATTTGTGTGTGAAGATTATTGCTGAAGTAGAAGAACCCACCAAAGCTGCGATGGCTGGTGATAAGGGTAAAGATATTCTTCGCAAAGGAAAATCATCTGCATCCTCTTCAAAGAAAAGAAAGAGAGGGAATTCTCCTCCTCCTTCAGATGTTCATTTCCCTGATGGTTCTGAAGATGATGAAGACAACAAATATGGTGATGACGACTCTGCTGCGAATAAAGATTCTCCACCTGAATCCTCTATGGCACAATTATCTGGTATCTTCTCTGATTCTTGGCAAGGGATGGGAGATAATTGCCTCTCCAGTATATGCAAAGCTCTCGCAACTATTTGTGATACTCCTTTGTTAGATGGTGATAGTTCTCTTCATGGGGTCTCCAGATCAGTAACTCATAGCTTCCTAAATTCTCTCAATAGTTTGGTATGCCTTCGTCTTTTTATTTCTTCATTATTGTGACTCAAAATTTCTTTTTATTTTATCATTTCTTGTATTTTCTCGCAGGCTGGAAAAGCTTCTTTCGTTGTTGCCTCAGATCTGGAGAGGAGACGCGAAATTCTTGAAAAGAAGAATCTTCAATTTCGTACAAAGAATGAGGAACTGGAAATTGAAGCTAAGGGTCTTCGTGAGAAGAACGAACAATTAGAAACTGAAGTCAAAGGTCTTCGCGAGAAGAACAAACAACTGGAAACCGACACTTCTTCGCAAAGGAACAAAATCTCTACTCTTCAAAAAGCTAATGATCAGCTCCATGGTATGCAATTTTTCTCCTTTCTTTTCATTCATTCATCTTATTGTCTTATCTTATTTGATTAATCCTTTTCGCAGACATTTATGGTCTTTTTGATGAAGCCATTCTTCTTCGTTCATCTCCCGATGCCTTAGATAATGACACTCTTCTTGAACATCTTAATAAATCTTTGAATAGTTTCTCTAATGATAAAATTTCATCTCTGCCTTTAAATGAACTTAAATCCAAATTTCGCCTCTTAGAGATTGATCATAGATCTAGTTTAGGTTTATCCAACCAATTTAAACGTTTTTATCTCAATTCTAAAGAGAAGATCAATGAATTAAGAACCAAGATTAGCAAACTTATAGATGATAAAGATCGTATCTCTGATCAAGGTGTTAAGGCTTGGGAGAAATTCCAAGAGACTCTTCTTTAGGTTCAACTTGAACGAGATGAAGCCAATCGTCAAAATGCTGTGCTTAGCGAGAGGGAAAACCAAGTTCGTTCTCGTCTTCTCATAAATAGTGATGATGAGTTCGCTTGGGCCGCGACAATCTTGGATAACGCCAGAAAAGATTTAGGTGTAAATGTTAGTCTCCAAGTTGAGCATACATCCTTGATTAGAGATATGATTTCTGAGAGAGAATGTCATTAACTGTTTTCCTTTATTAATCTTTGGTTTTTCACGAGTTTTTATCAAGTTACTGATTAATTTCTATATGCTTCGCAGGATCTGAAAGTAGATATCGCCAAAGAGTTGAGGAACTTGAAGCTGAAAAAGAGGAAATCGCAAAGAATCTTTCTTCTCGCAACGACAAATATTCTAGATTAAAGAATCAAATCAAGATCACTGTTGCGAACTTTAAGAACGACGCTCTGCACTTTCGCAATCAAACTATTCAAATGGTTTGTGATGACCATAGTATTCCTCACTCTTGGAGAAGATCCCAAAGAACATTCCTAGTCGGAACATCTCTGATAGCGAAGCTGATGATGAAGAATCTGATGGTGATGAAGGTTCTGATGGAGATAAAGGTTCTGATGCAGACGAAGAAGAGAACAAGTATGATGGAGATGATGAAGGATCAACTAAGAAGTAGTCTTTGTTTCTTTCTTTGATTTTCTGTAATACTTGTACATTTGTTCATTCTTTTTGTATATTTGCGAATTCTTTTGGTTCCCCATATTCCCTAATATATGAGTTTCTTTCATTTCGACCTGCATTCATTAAAACAATTCTTCCTTGCAATATGGTTAATCAACATAATCATTAATTTTTGAATATTTGCGTAAATCTATCATGTGGAGACATATAACATTTTCTAATTTCATTCATTCCCATACTTGCCTCTGTTATTTGTATCCAAATGAGAGATTTTGCAGATTTTTCTTATTTTGTGCCTCAACTTCGCAATTGTTTATGTATAATTTCGCAATCATGTGCGAAGTGAATTTTGATTCTTTTCAAAATCTCATTCCTGTGTGGTCTTATTTTGCCTTCCTAGTTAAAGGTCTCATTATGCCACCTCTTGTCATTGCGACAAAATCGCAGGACGTCCTTGCATTTTCATGCAAAAACCCATTGATCTTGCCTTAACTTTTTCTTTTGTATTATTGCCTCTTCAGGAATGTTCCGACAATATGACATGCCTAAATATTCTTGCGAAAATAAAGCCCCATTACATTGCCGTCTTGCGACGAAATCGCAGGACGTCTTCGCACTTTCATGCGAAAACCCATTGATCTCGTCTTATGTTTTTCTTTTGTATTAATGCCTCTTCAGGATTGTCGCACAAATATGACAAGCCTTAATACCCTTGCCAATAAAAAGCCTCATGACATTTGCGTCTTAAGACACTTATCAGCTCCCTAATGGAGGGTGCCGCCCTTATCTTCCCCCTGGTTGCCCCTTCAAGGAGGCGTACCTCTACCATACAAGGTTGGCTCCTCCCATCCGGTCTTAACAACAACCAGTTGTTTTCGCAGCCTCTTATCCCTTTTACCTATAGGGCTTATGGTTACGAGACTGCACCCTAAGTGGGGTTTTCTTCGGGCCGAGCGCAGTATAAGCCAAGACTTGTCAAGAATGGAAAGGTACGCTCCAGACGCCCCTGGCACTCTTGACTCAACCGTGTACCTAGGCGCCTTGGTCAGATTCTGCACTCCTTGGGAGAGTCCTTATTACCTTAGTCACCCAACTTAAGTCATATGCTTAAGTTGAGAATCCAAGGTGCCTCTCCCGGATGGGCTTTATTGACCCCAAATCTCCATGACTCAGGTTCCGGGGGCGGTGTAGCCTTTCCCTGAGCCATGCAACAGGTACCCCCTTATATGACGTACTTTAGGTCTTACATTTGGCTCTTGCGAAATTGTATTCGCGAACTAGGGTGTACGCCATAAAGGTTCGCCCCTTTCTCTTTTGTCATTGTTCTCTGATTGTCTTTTGTAGAATTCATTATCTCTGCGAGATTCTCGCACATCATCACATCGTATTTACACTTCTCAATATCTTTTTTATCATTCAGTAAAATTTACTTTTGATAATTTTATTTGTTGCGAGAGTGTCGCAACAAATCAATCATTCATACACTTCTTATTTTTATTACCTTTGCCATTCTCTGCTTCTTTGTTATTTTCTACTACTGCTTCCTTGGTAGTGGTATGTTCACCATTTCTTATTCTGAGCTAGCATTAGTTTTGTAACATTTCTTCTTCTTTTCGTTCGATTGCATCCACCATCAATCTCTCACTTCTTTGTGTCTCTTTGATTTTGCGTCGCCAACTTTCCTTCTTGTTTGCTCTTCCTTCGCAGGATTCTACCTCAGTTTCGTAACATTTCTTTCCTTCAACCCAATCTCCTTTTATGATTCCTACACCGCTGGGGTGAGGGAATTTGATGCATTGGTGGAAAGTTGAAGCTACACCTAGAATCCCATGTAGCCAAGGTCGACAAATTAATGCATTGTAGGGTGACTCTACGTCAACAACACAAAACAGAATTTCAGAAGATATTCCCTTCAATGGAATTCGCATAGTAACCTCCCCTTTAGGCTTGTTGGCAGTACCATTAAAACCATATATCTTATATGTAGATGGTATAAGATCATCATCTCTTCCTCCCATAGTTTTATAAGTATGATAGAATAATATGTTCACAGAGCTTCCGGTATCGATTAGAATCCTATTAATTGCCCATGAGTCTTCAGCTTCATCATCTTCATCTTCTTTCGGTTTTGGATTAATTTCTAATTTTACCACTAATGGGTTGTCATGTACTTCTCCACCTTCAGGGACTTCTTCTGCGGTAAAAGAAATAGTCTGTTTCTGCCGTTCCTCTAGCGACGAGATTTTCGCAATATTCATAATTTCTCTTCCATCATTGTATCTTGCGAACACTCTACTCAAAACATTGTCATGAAAATCTTCAACTGTCTTGTATGAATGTATGATAAAGTGACATAATATATTTTTTGTTTTTGCTCCAACTTCTACGAAGAATGTTTCCTTCTCTTTCACCGTGTTTACTCTGTGATGCTCTGTTGGTGGTGGTAGTAATGGTTGAGATTGTGGGTGCGTTACCAGAAAGTGGTTTATTTTTCCTTGATATATCATTCTCAGAATAATTCTCTTTACATTTCTGCAATCATTTGTAGTATGTCCGTGAAAATGATGATAAGAACAGAACTCATGACTTCTGCGGCTTTGAGGTGGTTCCGTTCCCATGTTCCATGGTGTTGGTATATTCTCCATCAAAATTATAGCTTCCCATATTTTCTCCACACTTGCATTCAGAGGCGGCATTTTGATTTCTTCCGATATTACTTTGTGACCTCCTTGTCCTCTATTATAATTTTGTCTTTGACCTCCATAAGTTTCTTGCGGCTGATCAAGTCTTTGAATCTTATTATTTCCACCACGAATGTAGAAATTTCTTTCTCTTTCATACTCCTCTTGATCTCGGTTTCCCATAGCCACCAGTTTCTGTTGATTGTTGTTGCCCGTAACCTTTTCTTGTTGTACTTGTGAAGTGCTCGCCAATGTGTTTATTAGTTTAGGTAATAAGCTTGCATTCGCTGCTTGTGAATTGGTGCTCGCAACTGGGTATGATTCCATTTCATTTTGCCTTTCCTCTAGAGCAATATACTCTTCCTGAAGTTCTCGCAGTTCAGTCATTGTGATTGTATTCTTGACTCTGAAAATTTGGATATACAATAGATTGGTTGCGAACATAGCATTGATAAATGATAAGATAAGATATCTCTCATCCACACGGCCAGCCATTTCGCTACACATAGTCCTCCATCTTTTAGTTAGGTGCTTCAAACTTTTACCAATCCTTTGTTTTAATCCAAACACGTCTTCAATACCAGGTCGCGAAGAATTGTTACTTATATATGCCCCCAGGAATGTAGTCTGCAAATGATTGAAGGATGTTATTGTATTCTTTGGTAAACCTTCGAACCATTTTAACGCCTCCCCTGTTAGGCTGGATGCAAAATACTTGCACAATACGGCATCATGATTTTCCCATTGTAGCATGCACCTCACATAGGCTTTAATGTGTTGAATTGCACAAGTTGTTCCATCAAAAATGTTGGTTAATGCAGGCAAATTGCATTTCGGGGGTATTCCTCCTAGTTGTACTTATCTTGTAAATGGAGTTTTCGCAGCTTCCTCTATAGCTTCATCTAACTGTCTTCTGCCTACTTCTCCTCTATTGTTCAGCATTCCTCTCATTTCTTCCAATTCTTTTAAGATTTGTCCATTTACGTCTGAGTTTTGATCCATTGGTCTCTTTAATTTCTCTTCCCTTCTTCTACGTTCATGTCTTTCTTCTCTTGCGAAATTATGCATTTCTTCTTCATCATCCTCATCTCGTCTTCTCCTGCAATTCTCTTCCTCATCTCTATCTTGAATTCGCATATGATGATGTCTCTCATTTTCCCCTCCACGATTTTGTTCATTTCTTATCAATTCCATTCGTTGTCTTTCAGCACTCCTCTGTACTCTATCATACTCTTCATTGAGATTACCGTTATTCCGGTTTTGTGTACGCCTTCTTTCTCGATTGTCTTGGTTATTTTGGCGAATCGCCTCCTGCAGCTCTTATTCTTCCATTTCCGCTCTCAATCTTTCACGTTCGCGAGTTAAACGTGCTTGTCCAGCATAATGTCTTTCACTTTCTTCTTCTATCGTTTGTTGATTTCTTTGAGCTTCTCTCTCATGTAAAATTCTCCTTCCTTCCTCTCGATTCCCTTCGCCATCCTGATTATTTCGTCCCTGACGTTGTTCATTCTCTTGATTTCTATCATTTTGCCTATCATCAAAAGTTTCATTTTGTGGAACGTAACGATCATCAGTCCTTTCTTTATCTTCGCAATGTATTTCATTAGGATTTGGTATTTCTTCTCGAATATTATTTCCAGCATTAACTGTGGGTGAATTTTACCTCATTTCTCTTCTAGTCGATCTTGAATATGATCTTGTAGTACTTCTCGATCTTCTACTCTGTAGTCTCATATTTTCCATCCTCAATTCGTGATTTTGCCTTGTTAGATTTGCACGTTCTTCTGCTTCAGCTCTTCTTTATTCATGTATTCTTCGTCTCAGCGTTTCTAACGCTCCAATTTCCTCATATCCATGAATTATTCCTTCATCTGCTTCTTGATTTCTCTCTACCTGTCTATGGTTCCTGGTTTGCTGCTCTTCTTCTACTTCTTCTGCTAAATTTGATCGCCAAGTGTGTACGCTCACTCTATCATAATCCATAGTTCTATTTTGTACCGGTGTTTGTTGAAATGGTTGTTGAATTTGATTTTCTCCATCATTTCTCCTTCTAGTAGATTCTCCCATTTCACTTCTCTCCCTTCCAGCAAGTCTTTTACTTCTTCTTCTAGCATTTGTCGGTTGTTCCTATATATTTCTCCTTCTAGCCATTTCTTAAATACTAATGAATTATAAGAGATTCCGTAAAATTCTTCACCAGTTATTCTAATTTCCCACAAATCAGAATATTAATCTTCAACTTTTTCTAGGGTGATCTTCAATCTTCGTCCCTGTTTCTAGCGCCATTATGTAGTTGCAGGAAATCCTACACTACACCCCTCATAAGATTTCATGAACATTCAACTCATTTTTGGATTAACAATCTTAATTTTATTGATGAATCTTTAAACAATCTTAAAAGAAAAGATAAAGGAATCAAAAATAACCTCTGCTCTAAATTTTCTCTCTCCTATTTACTTGTTTCTCACTCAAAAAAGATCTCTCTCCTTTTCTTTACAACTGAATGACTATTTATAGGGAAATACATAGTGGATGACAGCTAATCTGTGCTTTATTTTCGGATATGGTTTGCGACATTCTCGCAACCTTACAAATGTTAATCTCGCAAACTCCCTAATTTTCGCAGGACCATCACATTTTTCTCATGATTTAGCTGACGTCGTTTATTATGTCATTTCTGAAGTTGTTCTGCGACACTGTTGTGTTGTGTTGTTAATAATTTCGCTGAGGCATTATTGCTGCGAGATTCTGTTCCTACAATAAAATAGGAAAAGGTGTGCGGGATCAGGCAACCTAGCCGCCGACCATGCCCAAGCCGTGGTCGATCCCACACCTTACAATTCCTAGCTTTTTATAATTATTATTTCCCAATTTCATGAAACTCATCCGTTTCAACAAAACTCATGGATTCTCCATAATATCACAGTTTCATGAAAATAATAATATAAAATTAGGGAAAGTGTTGTGGGACCGGGCAACATAGCCGTCCGACCATGCCCTAGCCGTGGCCGGTCCCACACCTTGCAATCCCTAGTCTTTTTTAATTATTATTTTCCTCAATTCATGAATCTCCTCGGTTTGAGCAAAATCATGATTTCGTCATAATTTCTCAAATTTTGCTCGAATCATAAAAAACCAAAATCCAACATGGTCACACGACCGGCTAGCCTCTCACGAAAATTTTAAATGTTAAAATACTCTTATTTTAATATTTACAAAATGTTGATCAATTGAGCATACATGCTAATTCCAACAAAAATCAAGAATTTCAGTCAAGATGAAACTCTTCTGAAAATTCACAATGTTGCTCGAACGCACATCAGAAAATACCGAAACTCTCAGTACGGAAACACGGACACCATGGTAACACGTGCATGCCTTATTGACCGACCAGGGTCATCCCTAGGGCTTGCACAAAGCCGGTCCCACACGTATTCATAATTCTGACCTAATTTGCTCAATTGCTCATATTGGGCCCAAATTCCCTCCAACCAACCTGGGGATTGCTCAAACGACCAACAGTTGGTCCCGTGATCGCCAAGAACCGGTTTCATGCCCCCTTGGTCGGTCCCCATCTTCCATACCTAGGTTTTATCACCTAATGCTGAATCCAGCAATATTTCAATAAACGATGAAACCGGCATTTAATCACCATTCTTTCACCAATCCTCCAACTGAGGACTCTGGTGCATGCTCACTCGAGCACTGGGCACCACATGGATGCTCATCATCCCATGTGGTCGGTCCCTCTATCAGTTATAACCTATTTTCAGCGATTCATCAATTAACAGATAATTGATCTGAAATTAGGGTTTCGAATAAATGTTCCATGAATCATCATTCTGAGCAAGATTCAAACGTTACTGAATTTATGTTGATTCAACAACCATCTGAATTAATCATTTGGTAATCTACCAATATTTTAATATTTTATTGGTCACGTCACCAATAAATAATTCGTCGAATTGAGCAATACTTGCTCAGTTGCTCAAATATTGATCAAGCTATCAATATTTAGTAATTTATCAGTAATTCGTCGAATTGAGCAATACTTGCTCAGTTGCTCAAATATTGATCCAACTATCAATATTTAGTAATTTATCAGTAATTCGTCGAATTGAGCAATACTTGCTCAGTTGCTCAAATATTGATCCGGCTATCAATATTTTAGTAATTTATCAGTAATTTGTCGAAATGAGGAAGTTTCTCGTCAAATTATCAACATTCAGTATTTTGTCGAATTGAGCAATACTTGCTCAATTGCTCTTCAAATTATCAACAATCAGTATTTTGTCAGATTGAGCAATACTTGCTCAGTTGCCCGTCAAATTTTCAATATTTAGTAATTCGCCGAATTGAGCAATACTTGCTCAGTCGCTCAAATAATATTGGTCAGTAATTCATCACTAAATCTACAATATTGACATCATTTCAGAGAACTACATGTTCGATCCATGAATCGTTGATCATTCATCACTCATCCTCGATTCAACAAAACCTAGACCCACTGTCTAATCAGTCAACAACTGACTAATTAATGCACGTCTGCCATGCAGACTCCACGATTCGTGAGGCATCAATCACGTCAAATTGGGGGATATCAATTAGGGTTTTGGTCTGGCGGCCTACATCACGTGGATTCATCCACAACGAGAAATGTGAGTAAGTCGTGTCAACGGTTGAAGGAGTTAGCAAAGTAGTGGGTGAATGATCAACCAAGTCTCCGCACAATCTGGAACTGGTTTCACCACGATCTCCCACTTTCCCACTCTTTCACTCAAGAAACCCTCACACTTACAGGGATCAAGGTGTTCACGTTTCTGACAATATAAATAAGTCTCTGAATCCATGATTGAGGAAAACGAATGATCACTAGATACCAGCAATTGTCGAATTTCTCGAGTAACTACTCTCAAGAATTCATCAATCGATCAGAACTTATTCGAACTCATCAGTTCACCAAAAATTGCAGAAACCTTCAACACATCCACAATCCTTGATCATCATTGACCCCACACAATTCTCATCTTCCCTCCTATAGATCAACCCATCTCCCTCTTTGCGACTGAATTGACTCTGGAACGGCCATTGACTTGGTTTAGGCCGGAGTCCTACAGATTGATCTCTCGAATCTAAGCACTCCCTTTGCAGTGCATCTGTGTGAGGTTAAGCATTTTTCTCGGTTGAGGAGTCTCGACAACACGCTCGTCTCTTCACTTCCCCAAAAAACCAGCGACTCGTTTTTCCCCATCTACAGATTGACGACCACAGTGGGAGATTAATATCTCGGTTGCAATCTCACATTTTCACAAAATGATTGATCTTAGGTCAGGTTCAATTACAAAGCCTAAACCGAACAATGCTAGCACTAGCAACACCGGTGGTACTCCAGAAACTATTCCTGCTTCCAACATCGGCACTGGTAATACCACTCCTCCGCAAACCAACATTGGAGACAATTCTCTCTTCGGCCGGTCTCCCGAAGAAATCAGGGAGAATCCACCTACCATAGGTGATCTCATGAAGGTGCAAGAAACTCTTGCAAAGAATCAAATTGACATGGCCAATACTCAGAAAGAGTTGTGCAATTATCTCAAAACTCTCACTGACAAGATGTCAGAAAAGGCTCGGGAGAAGGGAAAAGTTAAATAAACGTCTTAAACTACTGACCCTGAAGTTGTTCCAGTCCACGTAGTTGACGATGATGAAGTCCACAAAACTGCAGAAAACCCGCCAGCAAAGGAGCCTGCCGATTTCATCACTCCTGAAGATCTGGAGCGTTTCATGGAGGATCGAGGAAAAGGCAAAACACCATCCGTCCATCGTCATCAACCTCCGTACCCTGCTGCCAAACAGAGAATCCCTCTCCCGAAAGGCTACACTTCTCCAACTTTCACACTATATAACGGAACCGGGAACGCTAGGGAATATATCTCTCTATTCCTGGAAGCGCTAGGCGAACATGAGCACAATCATGTTGTCCGTTTGAAAGAGTTTTCAAAATCTCTGACGGGCCGAGCATATACCTGGTACAACAGCATTGCACCTGGAAGCATCGCTAACTGGGGAGCAATGGTTAACGCCTTATATAGGAAATACTTCTTCGTCTCAGAGCATGTTACTCTTTCTGACTTAGGAAGAATGACTCATAAGAACGCCGAACACCCAAATGAATACGTGAAGAGGTTCAGAGTACAAGCTTTGGATTGTCACGATCCGAACGTCACCGAACAACAATTGGTGGACTTGTGCATCAATGGGATGATCCCTGTCTATAGAGCCTTGCTGGAAAATCTTCGGTTCCAAACTTTCTCAGAGCTTCATGAAGCAGCCGAACGATCATCAATACTGCACCTGCTTTACTGGAAAGAGCAAAGTTTGCAAGGTCGAGGAATCTCGAAGCATCCGACGCCTAGTCAACAATCAGTACAATCTCCAACCTTCCATGAACGTTGTTGTTGAATGGAGCAAAAGGAAAGCCAAGCCACCACAACACAAGCATGCTTTTCCAATCTCTCAGGTTCCTCCGGAAGCGCAAAGAGAGGATGTACAATCCTGAAATGCACAAACTTCAACCATGCATCAACAAATGGGGAAATGATCAGACAGACTCAAACTTCCCTCTTTTCACCGAAGAAGTGATCGAGTTACTGGAAGTCTGGATTCAAGATGGTGCAACCAAATTTCCATTCACCAGGGGAGAGTTGACCGAAGAAGAAATGGAGAATCACAGAACTTCAATCTTTCCAACAACCTTCTGACGAAGCAGCTCAGTCATTGATCGAGCACATCTGCTAATTGCTTTATCTGTCAAGAGCTCAAAGGAAAGACATGCTCATGGCTCTGAATCACATCGTGTCAGCAAATCCATTCCTGAAATACTTTCTGTTCCTATAGTCACAGACAAAGAGATGTACGACTGGGGACTACTTACAACAGTCAATCCCGAAGGAAATGAATTTGAGAGAACTTTTATCAATGTTGTCACTTAAACTCTATTCCACTTAAAATCCTCAGAGCGGCAGGCATCACTCGACAAGAAGCTACTCTTCATCCCATCATCATAACACTTGGAGAAATTTCGAACTTTGACGAGGTTGAAGCAAGAACATTCAAAAGATGCATGGACATTCATCAAGAGGTCCTGCATTCAGGAAAGTCTCATTCCTTCCATGCCTATGTCATTTTCTTTCCTCACATGCTATCCTAGATGGGGACTCAATTCTGCTAGCAACTCCGCAATACGCTATGAATGGTAGCTTCACCGCATTAGTATTTTACCAAGTGGTTGAATCTGACACTGCTCCGAATCGAGCATCTCACCGAGACATTCACTACTGAGAGATGATGGAAGCATGGAAAAGAACACTTTAGGCATTTCTCCACTTGTAGGAATGTCCACGAGTATCGGAAATCTCTGATGTTTGCACAAGTGTTGAATCCCACTATCGTAGCGGAATGCTGAATCAACAGAAGATATACGGGCGGAGACGATCAAGCCTAATACATTCGACGCTTCAGTGCTCAAGCATATAAGAAGCTTTCAAATTGTACTCCCAATCAAAGAGTACACCTTCGATAATAGCGCCTCTAGCTTCAGCACAATATCTCGGTGGTGACACACTGGTTCAACACCGATACGATCAAAGTGTAGCTGAATTATAATCAATAAGTCTTCACTATCTCATGAGAAGACTTCTGGAGCGGATGCAACATCATTCATCAATGGATGTCACAAACTCCTTCAACTCTGCTAAGTGAATGAGGGATTCACTGGGGACTTGATTTTATTGGAAATATCAATTCAATATGTTTTTTTTTTTGCTTAATCATGAATTTTATTACTAAAAATTTCAATTTACATAAACAGAAAGCCCAATTTTGGGCAATAAACAAAAATAAAGCTGAGCCCATTACATAAGCCCAACTACTCAATAGCTAAGAACAATTTATCCTGTAACTAAAAATACAGCTTTTTAAAACCTGAAATACAAACCATCTTCAGTTTCCAAGTTTCTTAAAAACTGAGGTTTATCCTCATAGTACATCACCTCTCCCCTACTGAGTAATACCCCTTTCTTTGCCATTGAGTCTGCAGAGAAACTCACCTCTCTATAAGAATGCCTGAATGATATTTTAGGAATATTCATCTTAATCTTGATCCATCTGTTTAGAACAATCCAAGGAATCTTGTTGCTCATGAATGCTAGTATAACCACTTTTGAATCCAAGCTAAAACACACTTCCTCCCATTGTTTTGTGATAGCCCACTCACCTGCAACAATCAATGCTATGACTTCTGCCAAATAATTTTTTGCAATCACTAATCCACCTGAAGCAGCTCCCATGTAATCTTCATCATGGTTTCTTGCAATAAATCTAATACCAGCTAGACCTGGATTCCCTTTGGATGCACCATCACAACAGATTAAAATTTGATGCTGAGCAGGGTATTTAAAGAAAACTTTTTTAGCACTGGTCACATGAACTGGAATGCCTGATATTTCAAAGAATATCAATATATGAAGATCATACATTGTACCCCATCTTCTGCCTTTCATTCTAAATTTGCCTTCTTTTGCTATTCCTGCAACTTGTCCACTGATGGAGTTGCATCTTCATGAAGAACTGAGTTTCTTGTGAACCAAAACTCAACCATGGCATTGAAAGCACAAATATACTGTACCTCTTTGACTGCAGGGCTTTTCTGTCTAGCAAAAGATAAGATTTTTTCAAAATTTATGGGAAATGGACAATAAAATACACCACACAGCCAATGCCATATTGCTTTACTGAAATTACAATGCCATAAAATATGGTCCATTGTATCCTGATCTTTACCACACAAATAACATTTAGATACTGTGGAGAAACCTTTATTCCTTACTGTTTCTTCAGTTGCACATGCACCCCTTAGTATTTTCCATAGATTTGTAGATGTATACGGGTGAATACAAGGTTGCCATACCTGTTTAGTCCATGATACCTTTTCATACTTTTTTCTGATCATTTGCACAACATTTGCAACAGAGAAATTCCCAACTTTATCTTTGGCCCATATTCTTCTATCTTTCCCCCCACCAGAACTGGTAATTCTGTAATATCAAAATAAATCCACATTTCTGCAGGTATGCACCATTCACCATTATGGATTAAGTCACTTACTTTCGTGTCATTATGTTGCAGGATATATGCATCATCAGTATGCAACTCTAGCAAAGTAGAATCTTTCACCCATTTATCTTTCCATACAGAAATGTTGGTTCCATCTCCAACAATCCACCTACAACCTTCTTGCATTTCAGTAATTATCCACTTAATTCCTGGACATACTGAGGATTGCTTATGATATTTTATCCATTCACCTTTGTTACCTTTATATTTTGCCCTCATAAACTTTGTCCATTCAACATCTTCATTTTCTATTTTCCATAAAATCTTCATTAACAGTGCTTTATTGATAACTTCAAGTCTTCTCAATCCCAATCCACCCTCTTCAATTGGTGCATTCACTTCATCCCATTTTACACTGACAAGTTTTTCACAGATGGATCTCCAGACCATAGAAAATTCCTTATAATCTTTTCACACTCCTTTATAACATTCTTAGGCCATTTATATACTGACATATTATAGATGGGCATGCTGCACAACACAAATTTAACCAAAGTTAATCTGGCAGAAAAAGCTAGTAATTTTACCATCCACCCTGCTAGCATCTTCTGCATCATTTCCATATCCCCCAAACTTGATTATTTTTAACTCTTCTTGGTTTTAAAATGGCACCTAAATACTTATCTGGGAATGAAGATAATTCCATTTGTAACATTTCAGCAATGCCTTGTTTTCTTGTATCAGTCACTCCATCAACAAAACACTTGCTTTTTGCTTTATTAACTTCTTGACCAGAAGATATCTGATATTTCCATAGCAATTTCATCAAGTTCTCCAAACTTCTTTTGTGCCCATTACAAAAAATGAAAATGTCATCAGCAAACATCAAATGTGTAGGTTGACATCCACCTCTATTCACCATTGGTTGAAGTTTACCCATTTGTACTAATTTGGTAATATTTCTGCTTAATACCTCTTCTGCTAGCACAAACATTATTGGTGACAATGGATCACCCTGTCTCAGTCCCCTCCCTACTTCAAAGAAACCACATGGTCCACCATTTATAAAAACAAAAATTCTAGTTGATTCAAAGATTTTTCTTAACCATTGAATACCCACTTCAGAGAATCCAAATCTTCTAAGTACCTCAAATAGAAACTCCCAACTCAAGGAGTTATAGGCTTGAGTAATATCAATTTTAAGTCCCACATTTCCACCTCTCCTCTTGGTATCTAATTAATTCACAAGCCCTGAAGCCAAAATAATTTTTTCATGGATGTTTCTCCCTTTGATAAATGCACCATGTTGCTCTGATATCATTCTACTCAATACTCTACTAATCCTTGTAGTAATGATTCTGGTAATGATTTTAAAATTGAAATTTGCTAAACCAATGGGCCTAAAGTGTTCAGCTTTCTTGACTCCCTGAATTTTTGGTAGAAGAAATAAGAAGTTAGAGTTAAAACCTTTAGGGATGAATCTATTCCTCCAACAAAATTGTATTGCCTCCATAAGCTCAGCACCCACCACTTCCCATGCATATCTATAAAAACATCCTGGAAAACCATCTGGACCTGGAGCACTCCATTGCAAAAACAACATTATTTATTTCTTCTTGACTAGGCAATGCATCAATTAAATCATTATCTTCTTCATTTAAGATGTTTGGAATTGCTTCAAACAGATCCTCTTCAAAATTAACAGTTTTCTGCTCAAATTTCTTGTGATAATGTTTGACTAAAATGTCTGCAATTTGAGATTGTGTTGTCACTACATCACCATTTGGAGTTTCAAGTTCTGTCATATTATTTTGAGCTTTCCTAATTTTAAGACTTGCATGGAAGAAATATGTATTTGCTCCACCCTCCTTCACCCATTTCACTCTTGATTTTCTTCTCATTAGTTCATTGTATTGTTGTGAAGCCAACTCATGTAGTCCTCTTGCAGTGACTAAGTTATTAAGAAGTACAATATTCTCTAGATCAACATCAGACTCCAAAGAATCTTTTAGAACTGCCTCTTCTGTAGTTTTAACTTTCACTCTTAAATCCCCAAAAACCTCCCAATTCCATTTCTTAAGTATACCCTTTAACCTTTTCAGTTTACTAGTAAAACAGAAAGCAGGGTTTCCTTCACATTCAACTTCCCATGACTCTTGAATTACTTTTAGAAAACCAGGGTGAGTTGTCCATACAGATTGATGTCTAAATGGGATATTGTGTGGTTTATCACTCTGAGCAACTCCACCAAGTAATGCACCATGATCATATGTGCCTCTAACTCCCACCTTATAACACCAAGTCTCATAACACTCCAGCCATTGGAGATTATAAAATGCTCTGTCAAGATCACATAAAATCCTTTTCTTCCCTACTCTGTTGTTGCACCATGAAAATTTAATTCCAGTTCTAGGGGATTCAATAAGATTACAATATTCAATACAATCTCTGAAGTCTTGCATTGCTACCTCTAAAGGTTGCCTTCCACCTTTTTTTTCCTCACAAGAAAGAACAACATTAAAATCACCAATCACCAGCCATGGTAGCTTCAACTCATTTATATTTTTAAATCTTCCCATAAACTTCTCCTATCAACTGTGAGACAAGCAACATGAACCCCTGTTACTAAAACTTCCCCAACCTTCACTGTTATTGATTGCTTTGTAGATAACACCACTGTTGGAATGGATAAAGAAGCATGCCAGAAAAGCTATATATTACCTTTTACAGACTCAGTAGAATTATGAATAATCATTTTGTTCATACCAGGAAAATTCAATTGTTTTATAATACTCTTAGAAGCTATTACTTTAGGTTCAGAAATCCACAAAAGAGAAGGACTAAAACTTTTAGCTAAACTCCTTAGTTTGTCAGTGGCTTGAATTCTTTTCACACCTCTGACATTCCAGTATGCAACTCTCATAGAGATTGAGAATTGTGAGAAGCATTAGAGCTTCCCCCAACAGAATTATTACCAACTAAATTATTAGCTTGCTTTCTAGTAACCACATTTGGAGCAGTTTTAAATATTTTTCCTTTTGAAGGCTTATTCATGTTTTTAGCTGGCTCCTGCTTACCAGCCACCTCTAGCAAAACATTAAATTTACTAAGAGAAGCAAAATCTTTACCACCAGATGAATTTTCTTTTGAAACATTGAGTTTCCTTGCTTTAGTTGCTTTACCAGAAACATCTTTCCATTCACCCTCCTCCAAATTTGAAAAAACCCGAGAAGTAATTACTTCAGCAGATTCCACTGTTGTTATTGGAGTTATACTGTGTATAGGAGGAATACTACTACCAACTTCTAGTAATTTCTCAACAGAAAGTTGTGGGAATTCTTGAGTAGAATCTAAGCTACCACTGAAACACATATTATCTTCATCAATAGTTTCTAGCTGCCCATTAAATGGAATCAAAACATTGTTACTTACTGCTTACTGTGAAAATTGTTCTCCTTGAATATTTTGTTGAGGAGGAGGAAAAATGTCAAACCCCACCGCAGGTTTAGCTGGAGCTTTCTTAGGAGTATACCTCCAATGTTGTTGAGGTGGTACATCATGTGTTTTCTCCTTTTTTACTTGCTCTCTTCTCTTTATTCTACATTCTGCTACATAATGTCCAATCATTTTACAATGATTACAGAATTTTGGAACATTAGATACTCTAACTGCATGTTCAAATTTACCATACTTAGATTCAATCCAAACTTTATTTGGAATTGCCTTTGATAAATCAACTTCAACCAAGATACTAACATAGTATCCAATTTCTTTCTTCAATGTGGTGTCATCAACCCTAATTGGTCTTCCAATTGCAGTACCCATTGTCATCAAAGTATTCTCCTTCTAGTATTCAATGCTCAATCCTGGAAAAACAACCCAAACAAAAGCAGAAGAAGTTTTTTGAAGCTCTGGTTTGAAATCTCTCTCCCAATATCTGAGTCTAAGAACTTGAGTTTCCACCTCCCAAAAACCTTCATAAATGTGTTTCATATCCACACCATTCTCTAGATTGATAATGAAAAGCCTCTACCAATTGGAATAATTTGACATTTACCAGTAAGCTTCCATTGTTTTCTCAAGTTTGTTTCAGCAACTATCAATTCAATATGTTTCAATAAATGTTATCCACATAATAAGTCATGGCAACTTGATGTGATCCCATGAAACTTCATCAACGGGATATCTCTACATCACAAGCCCCTGCACGACTGAGGAACTTCGTCTCTTCACCAATCACATCCAGAATGCATACTGCTGCTGCTGCTATCTACCGCAACAACATCGATTTCCTGACGAAGCCACTTCACAGCTCACTGGATGGAGGATCAAAGACTATCCTTTTCGGTCTCTGAAGCAACTCCAAACCATAGTATCGGCATCAACAAGGATATGTGGAGGAACCCCATTCATGGTCTCAGCATCAACAAGAATTTCTGGAGAAAATTCAATTGTGATCTCAAGCATCAGTCTCAGACGCAACATCCTGCTTCATCAACTATCTGATCTCTGAAGTGTTACCCTATGGATCGTACTTCTTCAAGTCCTAATGATTCATATCAATATGTGCAGACATGAAAACATGTTAACTTGAACGTCTTCCCAAAGCTTGCACGACGGATGGGTACAAACCAAAGTCTTCTACAAGATGTTCTCATCGCCTCTACAAATGAGATATGACATGCTTCAGGACATGAGTTTACAAAAACGTACCAATTGGTGAGGAATTGGACAATACTTCCTCAACAAAAGATGTTTGTATATGTCTCTTATACAACATACAAAAAGGGCGCATCAATCGGACATACGAGCTTAAAGATATGTCCTTTACCGTCAGGTCTACGAAATCTGAAAAATTTGTACGGGATTACAAATTACAAATGTGCATGCTTCGTTGAGTGATCTCTGCAACTCTAAATCGAGTGATTCTTTGATCATGTGATAACTTAGTCTCTTAGCTTCAAAAGTTTGGGTCAAGCATCAAATTCCGGCGTCGTATGAGGTTCCTACAGCTTCCAGAGCATGCAACATGCAAGCAGCAATTCTTAGACGGGATTCATAACTTCCACAGTCGATCGGTGTCCACCACGTCTTCCCACTAAGTCCTTCATCAAGGTATCTCCAAATTTGACCATATAGGTATTTACATCAATTTCTCTACCTGGGTCCTCTATCTAGGTCTTGCCAGAAGAAAGGAAAACGAAAAGGAGAGATTTGACAAAATACTGGGGACTGACGGTCCACTGATCATGGCGATTAGTTTCACAGTCCAAGACCCGTGGCACCAGACTCTCATGTGATGATCATTCATCATAAAAGGAATGCTACCACCGGGACATGAAACCATGGTCATTACATCACCCCCTCTCGAGAGCAACCTCGGTTATGGTCCCGTGACTAGGGTTTCTGAAGTGATATTTCTGCGATTGACAAAAACAAGATGACACTGCAAGCACCACGCTCATGTATCAATCAAGAGGTCTTGATATCAAATGAGTCAATGACATTAAAATCCTTCACCAACCGTTCAAGACACAAGCGAATGGTCTAAAGACACAACATGAGTGTTTTACAGCAAGCTCGTCTGAGATGATTTTACACTGTCCTGTACAAACCGATGATCTGGGAGCAATTGGTGAAGAATATAGGGATGGGTCATATACCATTCTCTTCGTATGAATGTCCTCTACAACATATCCAAAATTCACAGTAATTGAAGAAACGAGCAAGGAGATGTATCTAAAACATTGGACAACATACAATCTGAAAAAGTTCTGAAAATCTCCCGGAAGTTTACTGTTTCGCCTTTATCAGGCCCCAAACATGCTCAAAACTCAAAAAGCTTCATCACTAAACCTTGGAAATTTTCTGGGCACGAAGATACATATGCAGACCGCGAAAATCCGGCTTCGGACGAAGATTCTACAGCGTTTCTATTAAAAGGCTGAAGTCTGAAATTTTTCTGGTGACGTATTTCGACAAAATTACTCGTATACTCACATGGATTCTCATTCATTCATTCACAAATCAGAAATTTCATACTTCTATGAAGATATTACAGGAGATAGACTTACTAAGGGAGTCTCTAAATCATTTGAAGGCTCCACAATGCCGTAATCTCTATTGACAACGCCGTTATCTCCATTCTGTTCGGGATTTCGGGAATTCTCTGTATTCCCATGCCCCAAAGAATAGCGCGCTTCATCAACATGCTGCTTATTTATAATGATTTTTTCCTGGATTCATCAATAATAATTATTATTATTTCATTCAAGGAGATGCCACGATCGCCTGCACGAAAGAGACGCTTACATCGACGTCTTCATCAGTGTTGGATTCCTAAATTGTTTGACCGAGAACAAGTTGAAGGCCGTCAATCGATGAAGCAAAAGTGTGAAAAAGAAATAACAAACCTTGGTCTCGTGATCCTAATTGTACGGGCAGGAAAAAGTCATGACACAAGGAGCGCTAACAACTCACCAAAGAAACGGCTGGGGACTGCACGTCATTTGCTAACATCCTGTAGTCCTTACTTCTGGGTTCTCCGCTCCCGTAGACTTTCTTCCATTTTCATGGAGTCTACATTGATCCGGGATCTCACTGTATGATCATCATGTGGTAAAGCTAATGAAATAACCAGAAGTACAACTCAGTATGAAGGATCTCTCACAATCACTCACAGGTCCCAAAAGTACCATTCTTAAAGTTGCATCCGTAGATATGTCAATCTCTGGAAACACCATCTTTGGAAGTATCATCATGGGAGTCACTCATTCTTGCAAAGTGGCTACTTCAGCACATCGTTCATACAAAGCGCAGGATTCAACAAAATAATGAATCATGAAATAAAGGTGCTCACAGCAGCGTCTACAAAAATGGTAACCATCCAACTCTTACCTATTTAGAATTTCACTAGTTGTAGTGATTACAATCTCGAGAATTTGTTCGCTCCTTAGAACCTGCAAAGACGAACAAAATCCGCTATTCAAAACCATAACATGATTTTCATAAAACTGTGAACACTTCATGAAACTTCCATCATGTGAACAATTCACATTATTTTCACCGTGTGAGCGACTCCCACCGAGTGAACACTCATTGGTGTTGTGCATACACTATCAGATCACAAAATCCATACAAACAATATTTTATCAAAAATTGTTTACTTCTAGCAATTGCTGAAAATCAAAAATTTAATTTCACATAAATTTTCACTGTGTGAATATTCACTGCTTTTTCAAAAATTGGACAAACTTCCATTCTACAATTGTGAAAACTCACATACATGCATTATTTCACCGTGATAATTGTCTATTTTCAACAGTTGTTCAAAATCAAAGCATTGATTTTACCAAATATACATTTTAACGTGAAACTCACGTAACTTTGAAAATATATGTATATACTTTTTCTCCCTCTCGCGAGCATCCACCTTTGAAACGAGAGTTTATTCCCTTTTGTGAAATCTCACATATTTTAAAAAAAAAAATTGGCTTCTGTGAAAGCGCATAGACAAAATTTTTATCATTAGACTCAAGTCTATTTCGTTTGTTTCTTAAACTAACGAACGAGCAAACGCCTATTCCTAAAACAATGATTTCTTTTTTGGGCTCGGGCCTGTAAACGCTAAACCGACCAAAACTGGGCTTTCGGCCGCTCAAATCAGCAGTGCTTCATCTCCCCACGACCACGATATGAAACTCCTTCATACTGTCAGGGTCCTCGCCTGAGCATTTGCTTGTACATGACACCATTGGAGCAAATTGGGGATTCTGAAAATACCTTTGTAGACTGAGTTCAACCACCGATCTCATCGACTGAAAATCACCATTTAATGCATACTGCGGAACATGACTTAATGTTGATGGTGGATTTTCAACAATGGTCAAAACCGTAAAATAATGATGCATGTTTTTGACATGGCTTTCAGGCATGCGATGATTCATATTTTACGAAGCCATGATGAATATGTTTTCGAAAAGCCCCACTAGATGAGCGATTTGATCCCTGGCATTTCATCATGCCTTCTATGTAGAATAACATAATTGGGAGGTTCTCCGTAGATTGAGAGCTTAACGCCTTCAGGACGTCGGTGACACTCATTGTTCCCTGACTACAGGAGAGAGAGACCCCCCTTCACATAAAAGAACGATTAGGCGGTTCTCCGTAGATTGAGAGCATTAACGCGTTCAGGATGTCGGTGATACTCACTGTTCCCTGACTATGTGGAGAGACCGTGTATAGACTCAGGCGGTTCTCCGTAGATTGAGAGCATTAACGCCTTCAGGTCATAAACAACACCGTGACTCCCTGACTATGCACCATTCAGGATGGATGTGACGCTTTAACTGGATAAATATCCTTTCTGCAATAGATTAATTATGCGGTGACATTCACCACTGAATTCCCAGAATGATCTATTTTTTGCTCCTATCCCATGGTCGAATCCACGACCTGATCCCATGGAATGGCAATAAACAATTATCTTTTGCTCCGATTCCATGATCGAATCCACGACTTGATCTCATAGAATGGCAATAAACAACTATATTATCTCATTACTCCAATTTCATGATCGAATCCACGGCTGATCTTATGGAATGGTAATAGGTAATTTTATTACTCAGATTCTAAGGTCGAATCCACGATTCTATGGAATGGTAATTCTTGTTTTATTATTCCGAATTTATGGTCGAACCACGGCTGATCCTATGAATTGATAATAAATAACTACTTACTTTTATTACTCAGTTTCATGAATTATTCTCCACTGAATTTCATAAATTAGTAATAAATACTCAACAACTGGGCATCTGGACCATCTCTGAGTAAGCCCCACAAAAATGGTGCAAGTGTATTCGAAAATGATGCACGACTGAGCACCCGAATGCACAAACAAGCATTCAAAAATATGGACAGCTGAGGAATCCTACGCAAAACAGGAGAAAACAACAAATAATAATAAAATAATAAGAGGCGGCATGGGCCGGGCCCACCGGCTGGCCGGTCGTGCCCTAACTGTGGCAGGTCCCATGCCTTTTCCATTATTTTTCCTTATTTTTTTGTTATTTTCATGAACTCATGAAAACTCCTTGATTTTAGCAACTTCCCTTGTTTGAGCAAAACTCATGAATTCTCCGTAACTTCACGGATTCATGAAAAATAATATTATAAAATAGGGAAAGGTGTGCGGAATCGGGCAACCTAGCCGTCCGGCCATGCCCAAGTCGTGGTCGGTCCCATACCTTACAATCCCTAGCTTTTTATAATTATTATTTCTCAATTTCATGAAACTCCTTCGTTTCAACAAAACTCATGGATTCTCCATAATATCACGGTTTCATGAAAATAATAATATAAATTCAGGGAAAGTGTTGTGGGATCGGGCAACATATCCGGCCGGCCATGCCCTAGACGTGGCCGGTCCCACACCTTGAAATCCCTAGTCTTTTGTAATTATTATTTTCCTCAATTCATGAAACTCCTCGGTTTGAGCAAAATCATGATTTCGTCATAATTTCTCAAATTTTGCTCGAATCATAAAAAACCAAAAGCCAACATGGTCACACGACCGGCTAGCCTCTCATGAAAATTTTAAATGTTAAAATACTCTTATTTTAATATTTACAAAATGTTGATCAATTGAGCATACATGCTCATTCCAACAAAAATCAAGAATTTTAGTCAAGATGAAACTCTTCTGAAAATTCACAATGTTGCTAGAAACGCACATCAGAAAATACTGAAACTCTCAGTACGGAAACACGGAAACCATGGTAACACGTGCATGCCTTCTTGACCGACCAGGGTCATCCCTAGGGCTTGCACAAAGCCGGTCCCACACATTTTCATAATTCTGACCTAATTTGCTCAATTGCTCATATTAGGCCCAAATTCTCTCCAACCAACCTGGGGATTTCTCAAACGACCAACAGATGGTCCCTTGATCACCAAGAACCGGTTTCATGCCCTCTTGGTCGGTCCCCATCTTCCATACCAAGGTTTTATCACCTAATGCTGAATCCAGCATTATTTCAATAAACGATGAAACCAGCATTTAATCATCATTCTTTCACCAATCCTCCAACTGAGGACTCTGGTGCATGCTCACTCGAGCACTAGGCACCACATGGACGCTCATCATCCCATGTGGTCGGTCCCTCTATCAATTATAACCTATTTTCATCGATTCATCAATTAATAGATAATTGATCTGAAATTAGGGTTTCGAATAAATGTTCCATGAATCATCATACTGAGCAAGATTCAAGCGTTACTGAATTTATGTTGATTCAACAACCATCTGAATTAATCATTTGGTAATCTACCAATATTTTAATATTTTATTGGGTCACGTCTCCAATAAATAATTCGTCGAATTGAGCAATACTTGCTCAGTTGCTCAAATATTGATCCAGCTATCAATATTTAGTAATTTATCAGTAATTCGTCGAATTGAGCAATACTTGCTCAGTTGCTCAAATATTGATCCCGGCTATCAATATTTTAGTAATTTATCAGTAATTTGTCGAATTGAGCAAGTTGCTCGTCAAATTATCAACATTCAGTATTTTGTTGAATTGAGCAATACTTGCTCAGTTGCTCTTCAAATTATGAACAATCAGTATTTTGTCGGATTGAGCAATACTTGCTCAGTTGCCTGTCAAATTGTCAATATTTAGTAATTCGCCAAATTGAGCAATACTTGCTCAGTCGCTCAAATAATACTGGTCATTAATTCATCACTAAATCTACAATATTGACATCATTTCAGAGAACTACATGTTCGATCCATGAATCGATGATCATTCATCACTCATGCTCGATTCAACAAAACCTAGACCCACTGTCTAATCAGTCAACAACTGACTAATTAATACAAGTCTGCCATGCAGACTCCATGATTCGTGAGGCATCAATCACGTCAAATTGGGGGATATCAATTAGGGTTTTGGTCTGGCGGCCTACAACACGTGGATTCATCCACAACGAGAAATGTGATTAAGTCGTGTCAACGGTTGAAGGAGTTAGCAAAGTAGTGGGTGAATGATCAACCAAGTCTCCGCACAATCTGGAACTGGTTTCACCACGATCTCCCACTTTCCCATTCTTTCACTCAAGAAACCCTCACACTTACAGGGATCAAGTGTTCACGTTTCTGACCATATAAATAAGTCTCTGAATCCATGATTGAGGAAAACGAATGATTACTAGATACCAGCAATTGTCGAATTTCTCGAGTAACTACTCTCAAGAATTCATCAATTGATCAGAACTTATTCGAACTCATCAGTTCATCAAAAATTGCAGAAACCTTCAACACATCCACAATCCTTGATCATCACTGATCCCACACAATTCTCAGCTTCCCTCTTACAGATCAACCCATCTCCCTCTTTGCGACTGAATTGACTCTGGAACGACCATTGACTTGGTTTAGGCTGGAGTCCTACAGATTGATCTCTCGAATCTAAGCACTCCCTTTGCAGTGTATCTGTGTGAGGTTAAGCAGTTTGCTCGGTTGAGGAGTCTCGACAACACGCTCGTCTCTTCACTTCCCCAAAAAACCAGCGACTTTTTTTTCCCCATCTACAGTTTGGTATGTGTTAAATTCTTCTCGAATATATGTACTCATCTTATTCGAGAACCTATGGTAAAGGATGTATCCTCAAACCAGATCTCAAGCCAAAATTCTGAAAGCATTAAGTGGAATGACTTCTAAGGAAACTGTTCATCTTGATGATACCTTCAAGAAATCTGGTTGTGAAGATATAGAAAAAGAACAGGAAGATATGACTCATCTCCTTGTCCAAAACAGTTTGGATGCTAAGATTGATATTATCAATCTATGACAAGTCCTCCTCAGTACCATCGAAACGCATCATAGACATGCAGCACTACTAAGCACTGTTATTCGTAACCAAAGAAAGTTTATTAAACTTGGAGTCGGTAACATGGATTATGCTCGAAATATTAATCGAAAGGTTAATGCTTTAGCCTGTGAACATAATCAAGGTACTATGTGCAGAGTCCGAGATATCAGTCGAGATGTTGTTGATGAAGATCCTGAAAAATTTGAGGAAATTGAAGATGATCTTTGAAAAATTTGTTAAGAAATAAACATTAGTTTTTGATTATTTCACTAAAGTCTACTTTGAATAAAACTATCTATTTTATGAATAAAATTACTATTTTATAATTTTTCTTGTGATAGTTTTCGATTACATAGTCTGTGCTTAAATGCTTTATATTATCGTTATGTATGTTACGGGATGTTTGATTTCGGTTTTCATGACCTTAATATTCGATCTCATATTGTGCGGACCCTTATGGTTTGGGTGACTTTTTGGTTTAGCAGGATTAAGTTTTAGCCCATGTTGGTAGGCTTTATCAAAGGATCATAAGGGGTTCTGATTGAAACTAATATGTGAAAAAGTCACAATATGTTGAATCGTTTGGTTTAGCATAAAAGCATATGTGTTTCGGGTTTTCAACTTTTGAATCGCATTAGTTAAAACTGATTTTCAACCTTTCTCTGGTAAAGGTTGGTTTTTGTTGTTGTTCTTTTGTCTTGCAAGAGGATGACAACAGAGTGATATTCCTACCCAGAAAGATGCGAAGAAAAGGTGAAGAGGATGCGGATCTTGAGGTACGATTTTGTTAGTTAATCGTTTTCCTGTTTTAGAAAAGCCTGAGTTTATTGCATATATTTATTGCTTTTGCTTAACAAAATTTCGGTAAAGTCAATTGTTTCCGGTTAAGAAAAACTATTATTATCTATTTTATGGTTTGGTATCAATTGTTTAGGCTTACGAAATTTCGGTGCAATTGCGGTACTATAATGTCTAAGTTTGTTTCAATTGCTTCCGGTTGAGGTAAATGATTATGCAAGTTTATTTATTTGGTTTGTATGAATTGTTTATGGCTTAACAAAAAGATTCTGGATAAAAGAAACTAAGTTAATTCTGATCTTAGTTAGACTTATCAAAGTGGAGGTTTGGGTTATTCAAGTCTAATCGAATGCCTTAACAAGAAATGCTAGTTAACTAACCTAGTAATTGTCTTGTTTAAAAGTGAAAGGTCTAAGTTATTATTCGAATAATTAGATCCCGATGAGAAAAATAGAGTTAATTATGATCTTTATTTTGGTCTTATCGAACAAGCGATTGTATTTGTACAATCGGTTTAGCAAAAGAAGTAAGGTGCTTAGTGAATTTTTGATTTGCTAAACTATTGGGGAAAATTGCTTCGGGCAATTGTTTCCTTGGTAACATATCAAAACAAAATTACTTTGTAGTTTCGGTTTTGATGTTGGTTATCTAAAATGGTGTGTGGAACCCTTGTGCTTAACTCTTATAGGTTTTGCAAGTCTTTTAAGATTTGTAAGATCCTTTCGGTTTGGCCTTTATTTGCTCGTACCTTTGTCATTTTGTGACAAAAAGGGGGAGAAATATATGGAGTAAACAAGTGCTTTAGTATCACTAAGAAAAGGACAATGGTGCTTAAACGTTATATCTAACGAAAGAGTAAAGCATAGACTAAGTAACATATCATATTGATACTTGTGGTTATCTTAACTACAAAGGGAATAACAAAGACGTGCGGATTGAAAATCTACCTATCTTACCTTTAGGGGGAGTATTAGCTTTGTTATTATAATGTCAACAACGACATTTATGGACTGAATGTATATAGGTTATTGTGCTGTTGAAACTTGGAATCAAGCGTATGTGTAATGAATTCTTATAATTTGTTTATCCATATGATGTAAGAGTTTTGTCACTAAAATTGACAAAGGGGGAGATTCTTAGAGCATAGCTCGGTTGAACCCACCAAGCGTTGGTATGTCAAGTTTGGTTGTCATAGTTTATTGAATCAAAATTCATTTAAAGAGTCGCTTGATTATTTACTAGAGTCAACTTCGTATAGGTTAGCTAGAAAGTTACTAGGATATGAGACTTACAAGTATTACGTGAAGACTTGAAGAATGTGAAGAAGTAAAGAGCTACATCGATGACATCATCCTTCCTCGGGGTTTAGTAATATTTGACTTGAACTATTCCATTCCTAACGTATCTTTCAAGTCGTGCATATTAAAAACATAACTGCGAAGCTGTGAATGATTATACTCTAGTAAGACATAGTATTAAGGAATTACAATACGAAGTATAACCTCTATCTTTTGAACTTCGTATATAAGACATCGACATAATCGTACGAATGCTACTGTAATTATGTATGGGTATGGGTGAAGATTTAGTCCTAGGAAACAATGTTTTACATTCGTTTAAAGGAAGTACGATTCATAAACTTGTTTTGTGAATTGAAAGGAAAATTGGTAGGCTTATTGGTATTGTTATTCATTGCAAATCTTTGGATTACCAATATGTGTGTCTAGTATAACCGCTCGTAACTTGTTTATGTATCTTGGTAAAACTATTCACAATGCCTGACTTTTGTATTGGTATGACTTTTATTAGTGAAACCGATCTTAAGTAATCACCTGAGATGGTATGATCGATATATTGTAATTGGTATTACCAACTCTAGACATTTGGGAACCGATCCTAGTAAGAGGTGCAACCGATCACAAGTATGTGGAATCGATCCTTATAAGAGGTACAACAAGTCTTAGTAATTGGTAACCGATCCTATGACTTGTGCAACCGATCACATGTAAAATACCATAATTATGTGGTAATCGATCCTAGTACCTAGTCAACCATTTTTTGGAAAGCTAGTGTGACTGATCCTAGTACCCACATGGAGGTAGAACCGAAATTTGTGTTTTGGTAGAACCGTCAAACCCATTAATGGTGATTTGATAGGATCAACAATCACATAGTTCTTGGAAGTCAGATGAACCAATTCTAAACTCGTTTGGAAGTGTAGAAAATCGGTTCCAAGATTGTAAATATGAAAAAATATTTATAAAATAAAGATGTCGACATACTTTGAACATGTGCAGCAATTCTTATCTTTTATTGTTCAAAGATATTCCTTAATAACTAAAGGAGAATCCCGGATTGAAATAAATTGAGAATCTTTTAATTAAGGTTTTTAGTTTTATATGCTTTTAATTTCCAGCAATTAAATGCATATCTTTAGAAAATAAAAATTGGTAATGTGCATTTACTAATTGGAGATTTTCTGCTGAGATTTCGGTCAATATTTGGACAAAGCATTTCCAGGAATTATGAAAACCGTTTTTGGCTTTATTGCATATCTTTGAGAATATTCAGTTTTGGAAATTCCTTGGTGTCCAAACTTCCTTGGTCTATAAATATTGAAGTTTGCATTTCGAGCAAACTAATCCTTAGAGTCAGCAAAACTATCTAGTTGTGTTGTTACTGGTGGATCCGTCTATTCGGATAGGAAAGTACCCTAATTAGGCGAAATCTCTTACGACTGCTCGTATTAAAGACTTCTTTGGGATTGAGAAGCTCTACGAGTACTGTTGGTGGGAAACTAGATGATTACAGTTTATTATTAGTTTTCGATTGATTTGATTGACTGGCGGTTGTTGAACTTTGATTGCACCTAGTTTGTTTATGCTTGAGAATCTTCTCTTCTGATATAAGATTCACTCAAACTAGATCGAAGTATCGACGGGGATCTTTAGAACTGTTTACAGATCTAAATATGTCTTGTGATAATCCATCATTAACATATTCCGTTCTGTGTATGATTGATCACAAAAGATTTAAGTTGTTTGTGTGCAGGTATTTATTGAAGATCTAAGAAGATTTGAAGACAAAGAAGATTTCTTGTTTGAGTTAATAATCTTTGGTGTGCACAAAACTTGATCGGCTGGGGATCCAACTATAATCGATTTATCTTTGTGATAACCTTGATTGATTAGTTGAGTAGATCGGCATCAATACATTTCTTTGTTATTAATAGTATTTATTGCATAGTCTAAACAATTACTTTGGTAGTTGTTGAACATATAGATCTAAGAACCTTACAAAGGAGTTTATTGGGACAAACGGAAGAGCCTTTTTGTCAAACTCATATCACGTTGTTTGAAAAGAGTTGTTACCGAACAGATTTGTTGTTCCTTTACTGTTTGGAATACGAACCAATTGTTACCGAATAAATCTAAGAACCAGATAGATCTAAGAACCTGACAAAGGAGTTTATTGGGACAAACGGAAGAGCCTTTTTGTCAAACTCATATCACGTTGTTTGAAAAGAGTTGTTACCGAACAGATTTGTTGTTCCTTTACTGTTTGGAATACGAACCAATTGTTACCGAATAAATCTGTCTCGCACAGAAAAGTCTATAGGAATAGATAAATCTGTCTCCCACAGAAATACCTACGGGTTTTTGTTTCGTCTTTTGATAAATCAAGGTGAATAGGAACCAATTGATATACCGGACTTATATTCCCGAAGAACAGCCTAGAAATATCACTCACCTCAGAATAATCTTAATCGACTAGCGAAATAAGATATTGTGGAATCACAAACGATGAGACGAAGATGTTTGTGACTACTTTTCTATCTTGCCTATCGGAGATATAAATCTCAAGCCAATCTTATGATTGCACTCAATCACGATAGAAACAGCAAGATCAGATCACACAACTACAGAGAAAATAGTTGGGTCTGGCTTCACAATCCCAATGAAGTCTTTTAAGTCATTAACCTACATGGTTTCGTGAAAAACCTAAGGTTAAAGGAGAATCGACTCTAGCTTATACAACTAGTATCACACATGAGGTGTGGGGATTAGGTTTCCCAGTTGCTAGAGTTCTCCTTTATATAGATTTCAAATCAGGGTTTGCAATCTAAGTTACCTTGGTAACAAAGCATTCAATATTCACTGTTAGATGAAGACCTGATTAGATTCAAGCTAATATCTTTCAATCGTTATATCAAACTTAGCTTGTTATACACAAAATAAATGTAACTTCATTTAGGGTACACCTAGTTGGTTCAACAATAGTTAACCAATGGTTAGCCATATGAGCACTTTCATATCAACCTTATTCATCTTCACCATAACTAGTTCAAATGACTCAGATGAACTAGTTAGAGAGTTGTTCAATTGCTTAGATCTCATAGAAGTATACAAGACACAATGGAACCAAAATCGGTTTTGATTCACTCGAATAGATTCATGAACATTATATCCACGATTTGCAAAGATTGCATTCCTTATTATATAAATATGTTTTAGTTCATGAACAAACCAATTTTAGAAAGTAACCTACCTAAGTATGTGAACGGGTACGTGTACTTAAGTAACCGAATGGGTTTGTTTCTCACTTTTCAAACTCCAGCAGAAATTCACGGACGTGAACTTACCGCCGGTATGCGTACGGGTACGCATACTCAAACTCCAGCAGAAATTCACGGACGTGAACTTTTCGCCAGTATGCGTACGGGTACGCATACTTTGAGTTCCCGGTTTTGGACTTTTACACAAATGTGAGAACACACTATGTTTATATCCAAAGATGGTTACATGTTCTAAACTCTCATTTCAATCATTGAAACTTTCTTAGAGGATGTTATATAGTTGTTATTCACAAACTATTTTTCATCAAAGCGATTTTCAAGTTATTGAAATAATCAACATGACTTTCGCCACGAGTAAAGATGAATTTGGCCAAAGCGAAAGCTTACCAACACATATTTAGAGAAATAGATAAGCGAGATAAACTCGGCTCGAAATAGCAAATGTGTATAATCGAAAGTCTATATAGCAATACGATTTTTGCCTCAAGATAGGAGATAGAATAGATAGACTTTTGAGTGATAGATAAGTTCAAGTCTCCACATACCTTTTTGTCAATGAAGTTCCACCAGTTCCTTGAGTAGTTCTTCGTCTTTGTATGATGAACGTCGTGGAGTCTAGAGCTCAACTACACTTACTATCCTAGTCCGAGACTTAGCTATAAGTAGACTAGAAATCAAGACTTATAGTTTTGGCAGCTAAACTTCACAAACAAGCTTGAGATAGCAACGCTTGCGAGTTCAACCGAGCAGTGCTCTAACAATCTCCGACAAAACTATCAATACATATGGAATACAAAATAAATAAACTTTGTAGCTTTTCATCCAAATGCTTGATCTCCTTGGTTCTTCATCATTACTCGAAATCTTCGTCACTTCCAAGTACTCCAATGATTCTAAAGGTATTCAATTCAGCATCATCTTTGTTGAAGTTCCGTAACCATAACAATGAGAAAACAATAGCTCTCAATCATTGTTATACAGTGTGATAGTATTATTACACAACATCAAAGTTCAATTGTATCACAACTTCGACAACAATACTATGGTGATATGTATGACTCCCCCTTACATAATGATCCGAAAACCATATGTATTTGTAGTGTGAACTACACATTAATTCTCCCCATTTTTGTCAATAAAATTGGCAAAGGTACGAAAATTAGTGGGATCCTAATGAAATTTCCATAGAGATGCTTCATGACCAAAAGAGAAGCACATATCAACTTATTTTAGATGCAATCATATAGCCGAAACTAAATGCATTCATCAAGGAGTTTATAAAGATACAAGATAACCCCTATAATATTCCACAGCCACTCCCCACAATGTTTTGGCAATTAAGCACAAGTTTAGTTAAGAACACTCCCCCATTAAATGTCATTCCCGAAAGAAAAACAAGAGCGACCTTACTTTCACAAGAAAAGAAGGATTTCCTTGGACATTAACAAATCACATAAGAATACGAATTTGTATCCAAAAATCTCAATTAAATTAACCACAAGAGAACCCATGATTAATTTAATCGGAAATGCTCACATAAGAAAAACTTACTGAGCCGCACAATATTTACATAAAAATATGGATCAGGGAAGATCAGTACTGCGGAATAAACAAAGATTCATTCTATCCTTCATCACTATTTGCACAATGACATATAATAAACTTAATATTTTTAAACAAAAGCTCATCCTATCTTCCATCAATATTTTCATAATGACATAATAGGCTTAACTTTTGTTTGTCAAAAGTTCATTCAATTTTTTTATCAATACTTGCATACCGACATATGACAGACTTAACTTTTGACCACGTATGGCATACTCATAGTTCACGGACGCAAACACACATATCCCATAACAAGTTGCAATATATAAAACCATAAAGATTAATACTGCAAAATAATCTTCCAAATAAACTTTTAGAATAAATAAATCTAAAAACATTGCAAAATGAAAAACGTTGGAAATAGCTATGTGTGTGTACTCATAATAATGGCTATTCAAAACCCTAGTTATCCTTCTTAAAACATAAGAATAAATTCTCATAAGAAGTTTCCTAGATAAAAATAGGAATCCAGTTTCTTTGATAACATCATACCTTTGAAAGGGTCCATCATAAAAGGTATCACTGATATCCTTGATTCTTTTGACCGTAGAGACCCCATGTTCATGTGTGGGAACATTGACTTTCCGGTCAACAATGCGGGCAAGATGCCTGGCTTTGACACAGTCCATAATGAGTTTCTTCTGATTCCTGATCAAGGTGTTCTGATTATCAAGGATTTTGGACTGACCATCAATAAGCTGATTTATTTCCAGTTGAAGATTTGAAAACTCGAACCTAGAGTCATTGTGAAAAATAATTAAATCCTTGACAGATTCTTTATCCCAGGAGTTGTACTCTTTCCTTTCAATCATCCTTTTCAAGACAAGTTATTGAACCGAACATCCTTTAGAGTCTTCTTCCATCTCAAGATTCACAACTTCTTGAGGTCTTGATGAGTTTTCCATACCTTTTTATTTATTTATTATTATTAGGGAAGGCAAAACAATATAAGTTATATATATGTTTTCAAGCAAGAGAATGACACCCTTGTTGTGGAAACCCTAAAACTCCCAAGAAAGACACGGACGTTCATGGGCTAGTTGAAAATAACATATCAGAAGAGATCCAAGAAGAATAAAATACACTTTTTTTTCATATATCCCTTATCATCATGACTCAATAATTAAAAATTTAATCAGAGCATAAGAAGGAGGTACATAGCAGCAAAAGAAAACAACATAGTCAAACATAATACAAATGGAAAACTACAGTAGACTTGAGTATCTCTTAGATGACATTCTTGCATCTCTCAAGTTAGATACAAGAATGAAAATTCCTACGATTAGGTAGTAAAGTGAGATGTAATCCCACCATGAGTGTTGAGAGATAAGTTGTAGATTCCATCTGGAATTTTGAACCTGGTATTCCTTACCTTCTTTCGGTTATTTCTCATTCCAGAAGAATTCAACATAACCTTGTTAGGTGATCCATCAGAAATATTTTTATGAGGATTAAGTCTAGGACCTCTAGAAATTGGTTCCAGAGGATTAGTAAAGACATGTCTCCACCATCTAGACTTAGATTTACCAGACTTATTGTCATAAATACTGGGAATGTGTATTTTGTGGTGTAAGAATTTGCACCATTCGGAGGAACACGATTCCTGTGGGGATTTCGAGATGAGTGACCATTGAAATCCATTTTATGAGAAACCTGTTTTTCTGCAGGAATGTAATCAATTGTAGTGGTCATTAGAGAGTTTACTCTGTCGCCAGTGAAAAGAAGTAGATTTTGAAGATCAGAAATTTGTTTCTTTCTAGTAAAACAATGATGACATAGTGATTCTTTTTCCCACAGAAGGAACAGGTTCGTGAAAGAGAAACATTGGAAGGAACCTTTTTTAAATTCATATCCCTATTAGAAGATTGCAAGTTATGTAAACACTTCTTAGCAGGAACTTCCTTTGGAGAATATTTCTTCACGTACTGTATTTCTTTCTGAGAATTAGTGATCGGTACAGAAGAATTTCTCGTTAAAACAGAGTTTTCCTTTTTCAAGGATTTGCACTATTTCTGGGCTAGTTAAGAGATGCACCCAGTTTCTCTTTTCAGCACGAAGTCTGTTTAGATCAGATGAATGCGTCTCGATTAAACGTTTTTCTCTAATCGAGTCTTCTTTAACAATATTCTCAAGAACACTAATCTTTTCACGTTGTAGGTTAGTTTCTTGAATTAGTTTTTCGATATTTTTGGAGAAGGATTCAATGATACTATAGAGTTCCCGTTCTCGACCAAGAGACTTCTCAAATTCATCAATGAGCTGAGTATGATTATGAAGATCAATAGACTCATAAGGTTTTTTTTTGAGATTCTGGTGAGTTCCATTTCAGCTTTTAATAAAATGTCAAATGTCTCATTTGAGGGAATATTATCAGGATCTGATAAAATAGCCTTTCTACCTCGGGATTCGTAAGAATCAGCTAAGGAGTTATCCTTTGAGGCAATTCCAAGACATCTGGCATAATTAAAAGCTTTGGAAAACATTTTGATATGCGTATATGCAAGAGATGAAATTCAGTCCACATAATCAGATTGATACAAACACAGACTTATGGGGTCTTGAACGTGTTTACCTACTCTGATACCAATTGAAAAAGCGGGGGCCTAACAACCTCACCCAATATTTCGCTTAGCAATCTGTAAGGACTAACTCCAGTATATTTTCAAGAGAATCAACTAGACAGTCAGACTCAATCTTAAGAAAATTATATCAAAGAGTTATATCTCAATCTCTCAATTCAATCCACAATCAAAATAAGAGAGATAATAATTTGCGATCCCGATTGAATATAAGAGAGATAACTTGAATGGTACCAAAGACCAATGTTCAATGATCAATCAATTTCAATCAACAACCAAAGGTTTGATTTACCAATTGATCGATTCAACGCACAACCTGTGATATTTCAATTATATAACAAAATATTATGTGGAAAAGAAATGACACAGACACCAGAAGTTTTTAACGAGGAAACCGCAAATGCAGAAAAACCCCGGGACCTAGTCCATATTGAACACCACACTGTATTAAGCCGCTACAGACACTAGCCTACTACAAACTAGCTTCAGTCTGGACTGTAGTTGAACCCTAATCAATCTCACACTGATTCAAGGTACAGTTGCGTTCCTTACGTCTCTGATCCCAGCAGGATACTACGCACTTGATTCCCATAGCTGATCTCACCCACAACTAAGAATTGCTACGACCCAAATTCGAAGACTTGATAAACAAATCTTTCTCACACAGAAAAGTCTATATGAATAGATAAATCTGTCTCCCACAGAAATACCTACGGGTTTTTGTTACGTCTTTTGATAAATCAAGGTGAACAGGAACCAATTGGTATACCGTACTTATATTCCCGAAGAACAGCCTAGAAATATCAATCACCTCACAATAATATTAATCGACTAGCGAAACAAGATATTGTGGAATCACAAACGATGAGACAAAGATGTTTGTGACTACTTTTCTATCTTGCCTATCGAAGATATAAATCTCAAGCCAATCTTACGATTTCACTCAATCACGATAGAAAAAACAAGATCAGATCACGCAACTATAGAGAAAATAGTTGGGTCTGGCTTCACAATCCCAATGAAGTCTTTAAGTCATTAACCTACAGGGTTTTGTGAAAAACGTAAGGTTAAAGGAGAATCAACTCTGGATTATACAACTAGTATCACACATGAGGTGTGGGGATTAGGTTTCCCAGTTGCTAGAGTTCTCCTTTATATAGATTTCAAATCAGGGTTTGCAATCTAAGTTACCTTGGTAACAAAGCATTCAATATTCACCGTTAGATGAAAACCTGATTAGATTAAAGCTAATATATTTCAACCGTTAGATCGAACTTAGCTTGTTATACACAAAAAAAATGTAACTTCATTTAGGTTTGAGTAAATGTACCTAAACATGTACACCTAGTTGGTTCAACAATAGTTAACCAATGGTTAGCCATATGAGGACTTTCATATCAACCTTATTCATCTTCACCATAACTAGTTCAAATGACTCAAATAAACTAGTTAGAGAGTTGTTCAATTGCTTAGATCTCATAGAAGTATACAAGACACAATCGAAGCAAAATCGGTTTTGATTCACTCGAATCGATTTATGAACATTATAGCCACGGTTTGCAAAGATTGCATTCCTTTTATATAAATGTTTTAGTTCATGAACAAACCGATTTTAGAAAGTAACCTACCAAAGTATGCGAACGGGTACGCGTACTTAAGTAACCGGATGAGTTTGTTTTTCACTTTTCAAACTCCAGCAGAAATTCACGGACGTGAACTTACTGCCGGTATGCATACGGGTACGCATACTCAAACTCCAGCAGAAATTCACGGACGTGAACTTTCCGCCAGTATGCGTACGGGTAAGCATACTTTGAGTTCCCGGTTTTGGAATTTTTACACAAGAGAACACATTATGTTTATATCCAAAGATGGTTACATGTTCTAAACTCTCATTTCAATCATTGAAACTTTCTTAGAGGATGTTATGTAGTTGTTATTCACAAACTATTTTTCATCAAAGCGATTTTCAAGTTATTGAAATAATCAACATGACTTTCGTCACGAGTAAAGATGAATTTGGCCAAAGCGAAAGCTTACCAGCACATATTTCGTGAAATAGATAAGCGAGATAAACTCGGCTCGAAATAGCAAATGTGTATAATCGAAATCTATATAGCAATACGACTTTTGTCTCAAAATAGGAGATAGAGTAGATACACTTTTGAGTGATAGATAAGTTCAAGTCTCCACATACCTTTTGTCGATGAAGTTCCACAAGTTCCTTGAGTAGTTCTTCGTCTTCGCATGATGAACGTCGTGGACTCTAGAGCTCAACTACACTTACTATCCTAGTCCGAGACTTAGCTATAAGTTGACTAGAAATCAAGACTTATAGTTTGGCAACTAAACTTGACAAACAAGATTGAGATAGAAACGCTTGTGAGTTGGACCGAGCAGTGCTCTAACAGTAACCTCTTACAACAAGAAGCGATGTCTGAATGTCACGAGCTTCTAAGAAGGAACGCATGACAGTTTTCCACCATGAGTAAGTTGTGCGATCGAAGGACGGTGGTACGTTGATAGAGATTGCACTCATGTCCATAATGTAGATCACTTCAAACACATACTTATTAGGTCTATTAGAGCACTGCTCGTTCGAACTCGCATTCGTTGCTATCTCAAGCATGTTTGTCAATATTAGTGATCAAAACTATATCTCAAGCATAGATCGGTTGAACCCACTAAGCATTGGTATGTCAAGTTTGGTTGTCATATTTTAGCGAATCAAAACTCATTTTAAGAGTCACTTGATTATGTACTAGAGTCAACTTCGTATAGGTTAGCTTGAAAGTATTAGGATATGAGACATTACAAGTATTGCGAAGACTTAAAGAAGTGAAGAAATGAAGAAGATACAACGACAACATCATCCTTCCAGTTGAGGTTAGTGATATTTGACTTGAACTGTTTCATTCCCTAACGTATCTTTCAAGTCGTTCATATTGAAAACAAAAATGCGAAGCATGAACACTCTAGATGGACATAGTATTAAGGAATGCAATATGAAGTTTATTGCTTAACCATTAAACTTTGTAGATAAGACATCGACATAATCGTTTAAATGTTATTGTGATTATGTATAGGTATGAGGTGAGGATTTCATCCTAGGAAACGATGTTTTACATATGTTTTAAGGAAGTAAGTTTATGAATCGAAAAGGAAATCGCCAGGCGTTATTGGGATTGTTATTCATTGCATATCTTGTGAACATCCAATATGTGTGATTTAGTATAACCACTCACGACTTGTTTGTGTTCTTGGTAAAACTATTAACAAAGGCCTGACTTATGTATTGGTATGATTTTTATTAGTGAAACCGATCTTAAGTAATCACCTGAGATGGTACGATCGAGTTTGTGTTTTTTTGAACCGAATCTAGGTAAAAGGGAACCGATCCTATGAAGAGGTGAAACACATCATAAAGGGGAATTGATCCTTGTATGAGGTGCAACAAGTTTGTATCAGAAAGGGGAACCGATCCTATGAACATGTGCAACACGTTTTTAGGCAAAGTGGAACTGATCCTATGGACATGTGCAACACATATAAGTTAGATACCATATATATGTGGGGAACCGATCCTAGTACCTAGTCAACCGAATTTTGGAAATCCAATGTGACTATGCACAATACTCACATGGAGGTAGAACCGAAACTTGTTTTGGTAGAACCGTTAAACCCATGATTCGTGATTGAGTGTTTCTTAATCAATCGCATAGTTCTTGAAAGTCAGATGAACTAATTCTAAACTTGTTTGGAAGTGTGGAAAATCGGTTTCAAGGTTGTAAGTATGAAAGAGGACTTACAAAGTAAGGATGTCGGCATACTTTGAACACGTACAATAATGTTTATCTTTTATTTTTCAAAGTTATTCCTTAATAGTTACAGGAAGAAAATCCCAGGATCGAAATATAAATAAGTTAAGAATCTTTTAATTAAGGTTGTTAATTTTATTTTAGGAAAATGAGAATTAGTAATGTGCATTTACTAGTTGAGATTTTCCAAAGAGATTTTCGATCATTATTTTGGACAGAGCATTTCCAGGAATTATGAAAAATGAATTTGGAATGTATTGAATATATTTGAGAATATTTTCGGTTTTGGAAATTCCTTGGTGTCAAAACTTCCTTGTCTATAAATACTTGAAGTTTGTATTTCTAGCAAACTAATCCTTCCTGACAGCAAACTTCCTCGGTTGTGTTGTTACTGGTGTAGCCGCCTATTCAGAGAGGAGAGTAACCTAATTAGGATAAATCGCTTACGGCCGCTCAATTTAAAGTTTTCTTTGGGATTGAGAAGCTCTACGAGTACCGTTGGTGGGAAACTAGATAATTACGGTTTATCTTGTGTCTTCGATTGATTTGATTGACTAACGGTGGTTGAACTTTGATTGCACCTAGTTTGTTTATGCTTGAGAATCTTTGCTTCTGATATAAGATTCACTCACACTAGATCGAAGTTTCGACAGGGATCTTCAGGCTGTTGTTAGTGCTAAAAGACGATCTTGTGATGATCCATTGTTAACAGACTCTGTATGTGCGTGATTGGTCAAAAGAGATTCAAGTTGTTATGTGCAGGTGTTTATTGAAGATCTAAGAAGATATTAAAGATTTCTGATTTGGGGTTCATAATCTTTGGTGTGCACAATACTTGTTTCGGTATAGGAGGATCCAACTATAATCGGTTTATCCTTGTGGTAGATTGGATTGGTTAGTTGTGTAGATCGACATCAGTACAATTTTTTGTGATTAAAAGTATTGATTGCAAAACCTTAACAATTACCTTTGGTAATTGAACGTAAGATAGATCTAAGAACCTGACGAAGGAGTTTATGTTAAGATAAACAGAAGAGCCTTTGTCCGACTCACATCACTTGGTTGAATAGAGTTGATACCCAACAGATTTGTTGCTCCTTTACTGTTTGGAATATGAACCAAAGGAATTGTTCCAAGTACGTGACTTATTCATCAGTTGGAGGCGTGGGAATACAGACGGAACTAGGTAAACTATAGGTTTAGTTGCTTGGTCTCAATTATACAAAGTTAGGTCTAATTTTCTGTAGAGGCTTAATCCTGAGAGTATTCAATTCTGGACAAGGTCCCGGGGTTTTTCTGCATTTGCGGTTTCCTCGTTAACAAAATCTTGCTGTGTCATTTACTTTATATTTCCGCATTATAATTGTTTTATTATAATTAAAGTAAATTACACAAACGTTAATTCCTATTTACTTGATAAGCAATCCTATTGTGTTTGGTTAAGTCCGGACCTTTTTATCAAGTAAACATACTTCGTTGTTGTATTGTCTCAATCTCGTATCCATAGACGATCACACGAAGTGTGAACCGATTAGTTGCATTGTCTCGACTCAGTCCATAGACAATCACTTTCGGAGAAAGGACTTATAGGTAGGAAAAGATTTAGCTTGACGTACATTTGGGTACCCTCTCCTTTAGATTTCCTGTTGGTACTTACGATAAGACCAAAATGAAGAAATATGGTCCATTTATAGTTTTGAAACGTATCAATGACAATGCATGTGTCATAGATCTTCCACCTGACTGGAACATATCCAATTTATTCAATGTTCAGGAAGTTTTCATATTCCATGGAGACAATGAGATTTTGCTAATTTCATATATCTCGAGGACGAGCTCCATTCAAGAAGGGGGGACTGATGTCGTACAGCATGCACAATGTCTTGCAGCACAAGCTTAGTTTCTTCTTATTTCTAAATATAGTTCTTAAGAGTTCCTTTTTTAGTTAAACACTTGTTCCCTAAGATAGTTAAACTCCTTCTTCATTAATTTAGTTTTCAAGTCAGCTACGTTAAGCCTATTTAAGTCGAGTCCTGTTTCAAGTTTAGTTACATTGTTATTGAACATTAAAACTTAAATAATATTTTCCTACATTTTTCTTCTTCGTTTAAACATCTTAGTTTACTTCAACTTCTGTTTTCGTATCCGTTTCATTATTTTCGTTTCTACTGCAATCTCCGTATTGCATTCGTCTTACAAGTTTTGCATTAAGCACACACCAAAATTTTGTTAACGAGGAAAACTACAATCTTCTAGAAAACCCCATCACCTAGTCCAGCTTTGAATACTCAATGAATTAAGACACTACAAAAAGTAAACCTGCAACTTCGCGTAGACAAGACCAAGAAATCTAGAATCCTAGTTACCCAGCTTCAACAATATTCTTGTTTTGATAACATCTAGTAGAACCGAAGTTCTCAACAGACATTTGAATACTAAATATCCTGGCCTAACAGACGTTCTCTTTAGGAGTACTAGATCTGGTAGATCTATCTAGTAGATCTTTTTAATGGCTCACAATAACTTCTGCGACCAATCTTACAAGTGGTAAAACAAGATTCCTTTCGATTGTATTCCAAACAGTAAATGATCAAAACTGTTTCGTAACCATACTCACTTTTTTAATTACAATACCGAAATATATGATAAAAGCACAGTTGCGGATCTTCTATTTTTAAGATATGCTACCAGATCCGAAGCTCCTAGGTTACGAGATCAAACAAGACAATGATTACAGAAACAATCAATCTTGATTACAAGGTTTCTAATAAAATCACAAACAACTTGTTGGTCTTAAAAGTGTTGGAGCATTGGTCGGTCAAACTCCCATGCGTTGCTATCTCAAGCATGTTTGTCAATGTTAGTGATCAAAACTATAAGTATTGATTTCTAGCCTATATAGCTAAAGGTCTCGGACTAAGATAGAAAAGTGTAGTTGAGCTCAAGACTCCATGGCAATCATCATACAAGACGAAGGACTACTCAAGGAACTGGTGGATCTTCATCGACTAAAATGTATGTGGAGACTTGAACTTATCTGTCACTCAAAAGTCTATCTACTCTATCTCCTACTCTTGAGACAAAAGTCGTTTTGATATATAGACTTCCATTATACACATTTGTTATTTCGAACCAAGTGTAACTCGCCTATCTATTTCTCGAAATATGTGTTGGTAAGCTTTCACTTTTCCAAAATTCATCTTTACCTAGTGACGAATGTCATGTTATGTTTCAATCACTTTTAAAATTGCTCTGACGAAAAATGTCTGTGAATAACGACTATATGACGTCCTCTGAGAATGTTTCAATGATGGAAATGAGAGTTTAGATTACATAACCATTGGTAGGATATAAGCATTATTGTGGAAACACATATATGTATAAGTCCTTATTCCTTGAACCAAAGTTTGCGAACTTTGTTGATCAAGAGAAACGGAATGTGGCGTGAGCCAAGTCCGCGAAATTGCGGAAGTTCTCGACCCGAGAATTTCTGCTGGAGTTTGTGAACTCCTTCCGTGAGCTTAAGTCCGCGAACCCAGTCCGCGAACTTGAGCAGGTTATTTTTAAAATCGGTTATTCTTGAACTCATGTTTATATAAACTAAGGAATGCTTTTGCAAACCGTGGCTATAAAGTTCATGAACCGATTCGAGTGAATCAAACCGTTTTTGCTTCGATTGTGTCTTGTGTAGTTACATAAGATCTAAGCAATTGAACAACTCTGTAACTAGTTCATTTGAGTCATTTGAACTAGTTATGGTGAAGAAGAATATGGTGGATATGAAAGTGATCATATGGCTAACCATTTGGTTAACTATTGTTGAACCGACAAATGTTAATGTTTGGGAACGGCTACATAAGCCCAAAATTGGACATTTTATTTGTGTGTAACAAGCTAAGTTTTCGATCCAACGGTTGAGAAATATTAGCTTGAATCTAATAACGGTGAATATTGAATGCTTTGTTACCAAGCTAACATTGATTGCAAACCCTGGTTTGAAAGACCATGTAAATGAGAACTCTAGCCACTTGGAAACCTAATCCCTGCACCTTACATGTGATACTAGTTTCATAGCTAGAGTCGATTCTCCTTTAACCTTTGGTTTGTTCTTCTAAAAACCAGATTAACGACTTAAAGACTTTATTGGGATTGTGAAGCTAGACCGATACTACTTTTCTTGTAGTTGTGTGATCTGATCTTGCATCTTCTATCGTTACGAGTACTGTTGTAATAATTGGCTCGAGATTTATATCTCTGATAGGCAAGATAGAAAAGTAATCACAGACACTTTGTCTCATCGTTTGTGATTCCACAATATCTTTTTTCGCTGCGTCGATTAGGATTACTGTGAGGTGATTGATAATACTAGGTTGTTCTTCGGGAATATAAGTCTGGTTTATCAATTGGTTCATGTTCACCTTGATTTATCAAAAGACGGAACAAAACTCGTAGGTATATTCGTGGGAGACGGATTTATCTATTACCGTAGACTTTTCTGTGTGATATAGATTTGTTTATTAAAGTATTCGACTTTGGGTCGTAGCAACTTTTAGTTGTGGGTGAGATCAGCTAAGGGAATCAAGTATGTAGCATCCCACTGGGATCAGAGACATATGAGCATAACTGTACCTTGGATCAGTGTGAGATTGATTGGGGTTCAACTACAGTCCAGACCGAAGTTAGTTTGGAGTAGGATAGTGTCTGTAGCGGCTTAATACAATGTGTGTTCAATCCGGACTACGTACCGGGGTTTTTTTGTATTTGCGGTTTCCTCGTTAACAAAATTCTGGTGTTTGTGTTATTTCTTTTCCGCGTTATATTTTGTTATATAATTGAAATATCACAGGTTGTGCGTTGTTCAATCAATTAGAATATCCGACCTTTTGGTTGTTGATTTAAATTGATTGACACTTGGATATTGGTCTTTGGTACCATCCAAGTTATCTCTCTAGTATTTGTTAAAGACTCGCAGATTTCTATTTGCTTGAGTATATATCAAATCGAGAGATTGAGATATAAACTCTTTGATATACTTTTTTATCTAGATTGAGTCTGACTGTCTAGTTAATTCTCTAAAAAGTATATTGGAGTTTGTCCATACAGATTGCTAAGCAAAATATTGGGTGTGGTTGTTGTACCCCCACTTTTCAAAAAGTCTTGTGTTTATTGAAAATAAATAACCTTTTAATCCCGGAAAAATCAAGTCACTGAAAGTCACACCAAGATCAAAACACAAGAACAAATTTTTCAAATCTTCAAAGTCTTCAATCTTCGATTTAATCTTCAAAGTAACAACCTGCAAAAAGAAACTTGATTCCTTATTGATTTGTCGCACTGAACAGAGTCTGTTGACAATGGATAATCAATGAATCTATCTTACAGATCTGAAATAACTTAGATCTGTAGAAACGTTAAATCTTTGATCTAATTTGAGTGTCCTTATATTAGAAGGGAAGGACCTTAGAATAAACAAACTAGGTGAAATCAAAGATTCAACAACCGTTAGTCAATCAAATCAATTATCAAAAACTAAAATAATAACGCAAATTCTAGTTTCCCACCAACGATACTCGTAGAGCTTCTTGATCCCACAGAAGTCTTTAAATGAGCGGTCGTAAAAGATTTCGCTTAATTATAGTACTTTCCTCTCCGGATAGACGACTCCACCAGAAACAACAAAGATGAAGTTTGTCTGGCGCTTAGGATAGTTTGCAAGAAATGCAAACTCAAGTATTTATAGACCAAGGATGTTTGGACAACAAAGAAATTCCAAAACCGAAAATATTCTCAAGATATGCATTAAAGTACCTAATTTCGGTTTTCCTATTTCCAATAAATGTCGAACAATATTTTCCGTAATTTCTCTTAGAAAATTTCTATTATAAGTTTAAGGTAATTAATTAAAACATATAAAAATCATAATTTAATGCTTTTCAATATTTTGGTTTCGGATCACCTTGAGCATCAAGAAATATCTTTGGACAATTAATGATAAGAGTTATGCACATGTTCAAATAATGTCGACATCTAGAAGTTTCCTATCTTATCAAACCCTAATTCCAAATTCACACACAATACAAAGAAATATGTGAACTTTGGAAACTTGGTTTTGCTCCTGGGACTAGTTATACCAAGACTCACAATATAGGTTGTGATCGGTTATACCATGCTTCCCAGTATAGGTGGTTACCGGTTACACCTTGCTTCCCAAAGTAGGTTGTGACCAGTTACTCCATGCTTCCCAATGTAGGTTGTGATCGGTTACACCTTGCTTCCCAAAAATAGTTAGGATCGGTTACACCTTGTCACACAATATAGGCTATGACCGGTTATACCTTGATTCTCAACATAATTTAAGATCGGTTTTACCTTGTCATCTTGCATTATTCATTCAAATATTATTCAATGAAGAATCAGACCAACACACTTATGATTTCCCATTTTCGATTATGAAACAACTTCATACATCTACTTCCTTAAACCAATATAATAATTAAAAACACTGGGGGTACCAAAATATACCACCAACTTTTTCGTAGGCCATCTGTATGGACAAGGAAAGTGTCTAGAGTTATATCTCTCTATCTCTTGTTGCTAGAACGTTTACAGAACTGAATTCGTGAACCTAAATACAAAGAGAGTTCTTGGACGGTACCAAATACCAATATCCAAGGATCAATCAAGTCCATCCAATAAACAAGGTCGGGCCTATCTACTGTGATTGATCAACGCACAACCTGTGATATTTCAATTATAAAGATAAACAATATAATACGGAAAAAGAAATAACACGGACACCAGGAATTTTGTTAATGAGGAAATTGCAAATGCTGAAAAACACCGGGACCTAGTCCAAATTGAACACCAAACTGTATTAAGCCCCTACAGACACTAGCCTACTACCAATTAACTTCGGTCTGGAATGTAGTTGAGCTCGAACTCAGTCTCTCAGTGATTCGGGTACAGTCGTGCTCCTTACGCCTCTTGAATTCCAGCAAGACTCCACGCAGTTGATTCTCTTAGACGGTCTCAGACTAACTAAGAGTTGTTTCAACTCAATTGAAGACTTTAAACCAAATCTGTCTCCCACGGATTAAACCTATGATTGATTTCCTGATTTACGATCTAAATGGATGATCAGATCAAACGAAAGATCCAGGTGCTGGAAATCGATAGAAACTTGACAAAAGTCTGGTTATCCTCAAAATCCGGACTTATGCAACCCGAAATGTATCCTAGATTATTATTCACCTCACAAGTATAAAACTTACGGAATCAACAAAGTCTAAGACGAAGAGAATTTTGGTGATTACTGTCTATCTTGATCGTTGGAGCAAGATCTACAAACAATCAAGATCAGGATACTCGAGCTATCAAGATAAAAGATAACTGGACCTGGCTTCACAAATCCCAATGAAGTCTTTATAGTCGCTAAACCGTAAAAGGGTTTCTGGATAAGACGACTCTAGATACAACTATGACACACCAAAAAGTACTGCCAGGATTCAAAGATCCCAGTTGTCAAGAGTTACCCTTATATAGACTTCAAAGCCTAGGTTGCTTTAGGTTTAAGCTAAGATAGCTTTGGAATCAAGCAAACAATATTCACCGTTAGATGAAAGCTTTAAATCTTATTCACATAAACAAGATATACACTCTGTTTAGGTAAACGTAACCGAACTGTGTATAAAGACTATGTCCAACATGGTTAGCTGAAACTATCCGATTTGAACTTTAAAAGCTTAACACTCATTTTCATGTTTACTAAGACATTAATCTCGAGTCACAATCATGTGATCAAATTAGTCTAGTGTTAATTAGATAATTGATCAAATGCAAATCATTCCATAGAAATAATTTAATTGAAATTGATTCATATCGACATAGTTGGTAAATGTACAAGGTACAATTACTTGAATCGTTTGTGAGTCGGCTGAGTCACAGTACACGAACATGTTTGCAAACTTATAAGAAATAACCGAGTTCCAGAGTTGACAAAACTTTTTCACTTCAGGTACCGGTTTGCAAACTTAGGTACAACTCAAAGTTCCAGAGTTGACAAATTTTTTTCAGTTCACATACCGGTTTGCGAACTTATGACTTTTACCGGTTCCAGAGTTCACAGAACTTTTTCAGTTCACGTATTGGTTGGGGTACTAAACTGGTTCTAGAACATATAATTGTATTGGTTCGCATGCCGGTTTGATTACTTTAACTCGGTTCCCTTACCACAGTTCCAAAATGGTTTGCATACGAATATGCATACCTATCCGGATCACGACACAAACAGATTTTCCCATGATGTACATACGAATATGTGTACCACACAAATCTGAAAGTTGATATATAGCTACTCCGCTATGTGTACGAGTACATGTAATACTGCTTCAGACATATAACAGTTTTCCCAGTTTGTAAAACTGATAACATTGTCTTGTATTCCAGTAAAAACTCCATTTATTAATAGCCTCGGGACTTCACAAAATTATTAATATGCGGAGTTTATTAATATAGGGAGGTGTACCAAAAGAATGTTTTTTTTTTGTTAATTCAAAGTATGTAAATGATAATGGATACCGATGTCTTCCTTAATCATCCAAATGAGCAACAAGTTGTATATGCTTTAATTGAAAAACGATGGAATTAAACAAGAAGACGAAGGGAGATTATGATGATGATAGTACAGCGGTACCAAATGTGTACTAAGAAGATTTAAACATGTTGGACAAGTTGTAAATGTTTTGGCGTCAACAAGAAGGTGTTGATAGTAATGAGGTCTTACGCATACGCAAATCAAAAAATTCGACAAGAATCCAAGAAGTTACATCATTTTCTCAAACAACCATAAATGTATATTTTGTTTCATCTTACATATTGATGTAACAATATCTATAAGTTTCCAATAGTGAGGATTATATTAATATACGGAGGTAAATTCCTTACGACGGGACTAAAAAAACTATTAATATTAAAATGTGGAGGTTATTACTATTTATAACATGCCCAAGTTGGAACTATGATTTTGTATTAATATATGGAGTATCAATATATGGAGTTCTTACTATAGTTATGTATATATATATTTCTCTAAATCAATTCGAAACATTCCTGAATAACATCAATGACACATATCACTGTTCTAGGCTACTTTCAAATGATAAACTTGAATCATGATTTGGTTCTGAACAAATGTTCATTAAGCTTATGAAAAGACGAGGGTACCCAAATACACCACAATCTTTTAATTTATCCAGTTATAAGTCCTCTAACGAATGTGATCGTCTATGGACTGAGTCGAGACAATACATCAATTTGGTTCATACTTTGTGTGATCGTCTATGGATACGAGATCGAGATAATACGACAACAATATCACTTGTGTGATTGACTATGGATACAAGATCGAGACGATGTGACAACAAAGTGTGTACTTGATAATGGGTTTAGAAATAACCGAAACTCTGTTGGATCAGTATCAAGTATTACGGAGTTAACGTACTTGTGTATTTTACTTAATTATAATAACAATTATAATGTGAAAAACAAAGTAAAATACACAATAAGATTTTGTTAACGAGGAAACCACAAACGCAAAATAACCCCAGGACCTAGTCCAGTTTTGAGTACTCTCAGAATTAAGTCGCTATACAAAATCTAAATACCAACTTCGTATAATTGAGACCAAGCAGACTACCCCTAGCTGCTTAGTTCCCTCAGTATCATTGCGCCTTCGACTTCTAGAGTCACGCACGTGAATAGCAAGTCCTTTGGATCGTATTCCAAACAACAAAGGAAGAATATGTTTGGTAACTACTCTAATCAATCTTGCTAAAGATATTTGATGTGTACTTGACAAAGGCTCTTGTGTTTAATCTAATAAACTCCTTTGTATGCTTAGATCAATCTATCCTCTGACTACTGAAATAATCAAGTTTAGATTTGCACTCAATCGATATAGATCTCAAAGAGAAACTATAGAGAGTTGCAGATCTCACGCAACTAATAAATCAAGTCTATCAAAGATAAATTGATTCTAGTTGGATCCAAGCCGATCAAGGTTTGTGGACTAAATCTACAAGATACGAAAACTAATAAGAAATCTTCTTCGTCTTCAAATCTTTTATTGCCTTCAAATACCCGCATGATAACACATAAATCCTCTTGTGATCAATCACACACATAATGGAGTCTGTTAACAATGGATTATCACAAGATGTATTTAGATCCAAAGATGGTTCTAAAGATCCCGTCGATACTTTGATCTAGTCTGAGTGAATCTTATATCAGGAGAGAAGATTATCAAGAATAAACAAACTAGGTGCAATCAAAATCTTAACAACCGTTAGTCAATCAAATCAATAATTGAAAACCAATAAAACTGCAATTATCTAGTTTTCCAACAATGGTACTCGTAAAGCTTCTTGAACGAGCGGTCGTAAAAGATTTCACCTAATTAGGATATCGTCCTCTCCGAATAGATGGCTCCACCAGAAACAACAAGAAATGAAGTTTGTCTGGCTCTTAAAACTCAAGTATTTGTAGACCAAGGTTGTTTGGACAACAAGGAAATTCCAAAATCAAAAATATTCTCAAGATATGCCATGAAGTGCCTAAATTCGGTTTAAATATTCCCAATAAATTTTAACTAATATTTCCGAAAACTCTCATGGAAAAACTTTTATTATTAGTTTTGCTACTCTACACCAGCACGTTTGTACTACTGCCAATCTACCTTATCTTCAACTCAAGGTGTGCAACAGGGTGACCCTCTTGGACCCCTCATATTTGCCATGGCTCTACATCCGTTAGTTAAGCAAATTACTTCTCAGTGCACCTTAGATTTTCATGCCTGGTATTTGGACGATGGCACTCTCATTGGTGATACTCCTGAAGTCTCTAAGGCTCTCACCATTATACAGAATGAAGGTAAGCTTTGAGGACTCCACCTCAACGTTATAAAAACTAAACTTTTTTGGCCTACACCAGATCCTAGATGCTCTATCGATGGTGTTTTCCCAACAAATATTAACAAGCCACAACTTGGTGTCAAATTACTAGGCGGACCTGTGAGTTTAGACATGGATTTTTGCAGTGATATGGTTATGTGTAGAGTGCATAAAACTATCAACCTGATGGAGGCAATCAGAAAACTACGTGACCCACAGAGCGAACTGTTGTTATTACATAATTACAAAGGCGTGTTGAGGCTGTACTTCACAATGCGTACAACAAATCCCCTAGCTCTTCAACATGAGAAAACCCATTTTGATGTTCACCTGTTCCAGTACTTAAGGCAGCTTATTACCGGTAACGGAGCTGGTTTTGGCCCCCTGCAACAGTGTCTTGCATCCCTGCCTATCAAACATGGTGGCCTAGGTATTTATACTATGTCTGACACTATCAATTATTGTTTTTTGGCATCCCAGGTCCGAACAAAGCCTTTCCTGAACACCATCTCACGTAGCTGCGCAATCCCAGAAAGCAGCTCCACTTTTGATCATGTCCTACGAACCTACATTCAGGTATGCAGTCTATCGTCTTCCTCTTTCAACATTAAAGACACTGCCCCCCCACCATGTGAAGTCTTTGGCAGTACAATACTTTGATGTTGTTTTGAAGGAGATACCGGAAAAGTTCAGATTGTCAGCTAGGGATGTTGTTTTGTGGCAGTGCAATAAATCTAAACACGCTCAGGTCTATCGCCTGGTTGTACCGATTCCTGGGCTTGGGAAATGTATTGGAACTAAACAATTCATTGCGATCATATGCTACAGACTTGGCATACCTTTGTTCGGGGAAGGCAGTTCATGCCCTTGTTGCAACAAAGCTATGGACATTTATGGCGATCATGCGATACATTGTGCAAATGAGGTGGATTCAAAATTTCGACACGACCTTGTCCGTGATGTTTTTGCAAATATTTTCTACAAGGCAAGTGTTGCTGCAAGAAAGGAAGTGAACTTAGGATTTTTATCCGATAATGATAGCACTCTAAAACCCGCCGATATCCTCGTATACAATTGGAAAATTGGCCAAGACATTTGTTTCGATATCACGGGAGTTTCACCTTTCACCGGGGGTGGCATCACTACCTTTGTTCCAGGGCAAGCCATCTCAAGAGCACTCACTCGCAAACGACGAAAATATCTAGACAAATGTGTTGGTAACGTCTATGGCCTTGGTATCCTAGCTTTCACTACTCTTGGCGAACTAAGTGATGACGTGGTGGTATTTTTGAAGAGATTAAAGAATTTTTTGGTGAGCCATGACGTAAATGGTAAAATAGGCAGTTTTCTTTTCTATAAATAGGCGTAATTATTCAAAAAGGTGTTGGAGCCCAGCTTGTCGCTAGGCTTCCGACTACCTCTGTGTACAAACCTCTTTTTCGATTAAAAAATGATTTATTAGTTTAGCACATTAACTAATAATAATATTTATTCAGCAAAAAAAAACTAATAATATATTCCAGAGGATATGTTTTAAATGTTGGTAATTAAAACATACATTATGAAAATCATAATTAAATGCTTTTCACTTTTTCGGACCAGGGATCACCTTGAGTATCAAGGAATATCTTTTGACAATAAATGATAAGAGTTATGTACATGTTCAAATATGTCGACATCTATAAGTTTCTAAGCAAACCCTAATTCCAAGCTTCACACAAAACTTACAGAGATATGTGAATATTGGAAACTCGGTTTTGCTTCTTGGGATCGGTTGTACCAACCTCACAATGTAAGTTGTGATTGATTATACCAGGTTGTGACCGGTTACACCTTACTTCCCGAAGGCAGCTTGTGGTTGGTTACACCTTACTTCTTGAGTTAGCTTGTGATTAGTTACACCTTGCTTCCCAAAGGTAGCTTGGCATCGATTACAACTAACTTCCAATTCATCTTGTGACTGGTTATACCTTAGTTCCCAAAGTATCTCATGGCCGGTTACAACATGCATTCCAATATAGCTTGTGATCGGTTACAACTAGATTTACAATGAAGCTCATGACCGATTACAACTAACTATATTATATAGGCTATGACCGGTTATACCATAGATATCAACAAGTTAATATAGGTTTTTAACAAAGTCATCTTCCATTGGTCATTCAAAATATATTCAAAGAATAATGAATAATAAGACTAATCATGATTTCCTTTCGATTATGAAACGGGTTCATAAATGTACTTCCTTTAAACAAATGTTATAAACATTGTTTCCTAGGGTGAAATCATTTATATATAATGCACACGTAATCAAATAACTATATACAATAGATTATGTCGATGTCTTACTTACGAAGTTCCAAAAGATAAGCGTTTATACATCGTAATATGTTTTTCCTTGACACTTTGATCATGCTATAATGACCAAGTCAAATCACTAGAGCATTATATACAATATATACAACTTCGCATTATATTTTCAATATAACACCACTTGAAAGATACGTTAGGAATGGAAATAAGATCAAGTTAATATTATTAACCTCAAGTGGAAGGATGATGTCATCATTGTAGTCGTTACTTATTCACATTCTTCAGGTCTTTGGAGTAATACTTGTATGTCTCAACATTCCTAGACTTTCTTGTCTAACCTAAACAAAGTTGACTCTAGTATTTAATCAAGCAACTCTAAATGAGTTTTGATACTAAAATATGACAACCAAACTTGACATACCAACGCTTGGTGAGTTCAACCAAGCTATGATCTAACATAACCAAAAGAAGATGTCAACCGGAGATGAAAAAAGTTCTTCCTCAACTTGTCATTTATCTTTTTGTCAGCAGGTTAATGATTTTAGGGCTAAGGTGAAGAACTTTGTATCTAAGAGGAATGATTTAAAATTTCGAATCAATCGTTGTTTGGATGAGATAACTTACTATGAACACTCGATGGCTCAGTCAAAAAGTACTCTGAGTAAACTGAGGACATAAATTAGTGAGTTAGATGACATCTCTGAAGACTTAGAAAAACTAAATGATCCTATCATCAATGAGTTTTTCAACAATGATAAGGAATTCTCCGCTCAGTCAAAAAGTACTTATGTTGAGCATAATGAATTAAATTGATCACTTTTGTGGTTAATTTGATTATATATTCCGATTAGATTATTCATGGGTTTACTTATGAATAATTTGATTGAGTGTTGGATGTAAAAATCATTCTCATGGTTTTGGTGTCCAATAAAATCCTTCGTTTCTCTTGAAATTAAGTTCGCTCGTTGTTGTTCCCTTGGGAATGACATCTAATGGGGGAGAGTTCTTTTGAACTTGTGCTTAATGGTCATATCTTGAGGGGTGTGCGGCTGTGGAATTTTAGAGGGGTTATCTTGTATATTTAAACTCCTTGATGAATGCTGTTAGCTTCGGCTATATGATTGCATCTAAATAATATGATGTGTGTTTCTTTCTCTCAGTCATGAAATGTCTCTTACGGAAATTTCATTATGATCCCGTTCTTGTACCTTTGCCAATTTTATTGACAAAAAGGGGGAGAATTAATATGTAGTTCACACTACAAATACATATGGTTTTCGGATCATTGTGTAAGGGGGAGTGGTTTTCATGTGAGATGGAGTATTGACTAAGGGGGAGTGATACATATCACCATAGTATTATTATTGAAGTTGTGATACAATTGGACTTTGACACTATGTAATAATACTATGACATTGTATAACAATGATCGAGACCGATGCTTTCTCATTGTTATAGCTACGGATCTTCAACAACGGTGATGCTAAACTTACAACCTTTGGGATCATTGGAGTACTTGGAAGTGACGAAGATTTCGAGGAATGTTGAAGATTAGACATGTGGAATAGGAGCTACTAAAGTTTCATTATCTTTTTTTGTATTCCATATGTATTGATAGTTTTGTCACTAAAATTGACAAAGAGGGAGATTGTTAGAGCATTTCTCGGTCAAACTCGCATGCGTTGTTATCTCAAGCATGTTTGTCAATGTTAGTGATCAAAACTATAAGTCTTGATTTCTAGTCTTTTATAGCTAAGTCTCGGACTAGGATAGTAAGTGTAGTTGAGCTCAAGGACTTCATGGAAATTCATCATACAAGTAGAAGATCTACTCAAGGAACCGGTGGAACTTCTCGACAAAAAGGTATGTGGAGACTTGAACTTATTTGTCACTCAAAAGTCTATGTATTCTATCTCCTATTCTTTGAGACAAAAGTCGTATGCTATATATATAGACTGGATCATACACATTTGGTATTTCGAGCCGAGTATACCTCGCCTATCTATATCTCGAAATATGTGTTGGTAAGCTTTTCGCTTCGACCAAGTTTATCTTTACCTAGTGACGAAAGTCATGAATGTTTCAATCACTTTGAAAATTGCTTTGACGAGAAATAGTGTAACAACTATATAACGTCCTCTAAGAATGTTTCAATGATTGGAATGAGAGTTTAGATTACATAACCAATGAATTCCTTGAACCGAAGTTTTCAAACTTTGTTGATCAAGAGAACCGGAAGTATGGCAAGTGCCAAGTCCAGGAAGTCAGTCCGCGAACTACCGAAGTTCTCAAACCCGAGAATTTCTGCTAGAGTTGACAAACTACTTGCGTGAGCCAAGTCCGTGAACCGGCGTAGTTCTCGAACCCGAGAATTTCTGCTGGAGTTTGTGAACTCTATCTGGTGTCTTAAGTCCGCGAACCTAGTCTGCAAACTTGAGAAGCTTATATATCTAAAGATGATTTCTGAACTTAATCTTAAAAGACTAAGGAATACATTTGCAAACCGTGGCTATTAAAGTTCATGAACCGATTCGAGTGAATCAAATCATCTTTCCTTCAATTGTGTCCTGTGTAGTTACATAAGATTTCCTTGCAATTGAACAACTCTCTTAACTAGTTCATTTGAGTCAATTGAACTAGTTATAGTGAAGAAGAACATGGTTGGTATGAAACTCTCATATGGTTAACCTATTTGGGTAGACTATTGTTGAACCAACAATGTACACGTTTGGGTGCGGTTAACAAACCTAGAAGCGTACAGTCATTTGTGTATGACAAGCTAAGTTTTCGATCTAACGGTTGAGAAATATTAGCTTGAATCTAAATCAGGTTTTCGTCTAACGGTGAATATTGATTGCTTTGTAACTAAGGCAAAACCCTGATTTGAAAGGCTATATAAAGGAGACATCTAGTATTGTGCAAAACTAATCCCCACACCTTACGTGTGATACTAGTTTGTGTGCTATAGTCGTTTCTCCTTTAACCTTTGGTTTTCTTCTTCTAAAACCAGGTTAACGACTTAAAGAATTCATTGGGATTGTGAAGCCAGACCGATACTACTTTTATCATAGTTGTGTGATATGATCTTGCATCTTCTATCGTAACAATACAATCATATTGATTGGTTTGAGATCGTGAGAGTTCTACGATAGGCAAGATATAAAAAGTAATCACAAACACCTTCGTCTCATCGTTTGTGATTCCACGACATCTTGTTTCGCTACCATACGATTAACATTGTTGTGAGGTGATTGATTAATCTAGGCTGTTCTTCGGGAATATAAGACCGGATTATCAATTGGTTCCTGTTCACCTTGATTATTTTCAAAAGACGGAACAAAAACTTTTAGGGTTTTTCTGTGGGAGACAGATTGATCCTTTGATAGACTTGTCTGTGTGAGACAGATTTGTTTATTGTTAAAGCCTGCGATTTTGGGTCGTAGCAACTCTTAGTTGTGGGTGAGATCATCTAAGGGAATCAAGTGCGCAGTATCATGCTGGGATCAGAGGCGTAGGGCGTACAACTGTACTTTGGATCAGTGGGAGACTGATTGGGGTTCAACTATAGTCCAGTCCGAAGTTAGCTTGGAGTAGGCTAGTGTCTGTAGAGGCTTAATACAGTGTGTATTCAATCTGGACTAGGTCCCGGGGGTTTTCTGCATTTGCGGTTTCCTCGTTAACAAATTTTTGGTATGTTAATTGAGATAACACCTCTGTCTATAGAGTCAGATCGCTACAAACACAGACTTGTAAGGTCTTGAACGTGTTTGCCTTCTCTGATACCAATTGAAAAAGCGGGGGTACAACAATCACACCCAATATTTCGTTTAGCAATTTGTATGGACAAACACCAATATACTTTTTTGGAGAATCAACAACACATTCAGACTCAATCTAGATAAAAAGTATATCAAAGAGTTTATATCTCAATCTCTCGATTTGATATATACTCAAGCAAATAGAAATCTGCGAGTCTTTATCAAATACTAGAGAGATAACTTGGATGGTACCAAAGACCAATATCCAAGTGTCAATCAATTTAAATCAACAACCAAAAGGTCGGATATTCTAATTGATTGAACAACGCATAACCTGTGATATTTCAATTATATAACAAAATATAATGCGGAAAATAAATAACACAGACACCAAAATTTTGTTAACGAGGAAACCACAAATGCAGAAAAACCCCGGGACCTAGTCCAGATTGAACACACAATGTATTAAGACGCTACAGACACTAGCCTACACCAAATTAACTTCGGTCTGGACTGTAGTTGAACCGCAATCAATCTCACACTGATCCAAGGTACAGTTATACTCTTACGTCTCTGATCCCAGCAGGATGCTGCGTACTTGATTCCCTTAGCTGATCTCACCCACAACTAAGAGTTGCCACGACCCAAAGTCGAAGACTTTAATAAACAAATCTGTATCACACAGAAAAGTCTACGATAATAGATAAATCCGTCTTCCACGAATATACCTACGAGTTTTGTTCCGTCTTTTGATAAATCAAGGCGAACATGAACCAATTGATAACCCAGACTTATATTCCCGAAGAACAGCCTAGTATTATCAATCAAATCACAATAATCTTAATCGACGCAGCGAAAAGAGATATTGCGGAATCACAAACGATGAGACGAAGTGTTTGTGATTACTTTTATATCTTGCCTATCGGAGATATCAATCTCAAGACAATTATTACAATTGTACTCGTACGATAGAAACAACAAGATCAGATCACACAACTACAAGAAAGTAGTATCGGTCTGGCTTCACAATCCCAATGAAGTCTTTAAGTCGTTAACCTGGTTTAGAATAAGAAACCGAAGGTTAAAGGAGAATCGACTCTAGCTTAGCACAACTAGTATCACACATAAGGTGTGGGGATTTGGTTCCCAGTTGCTAGAGTTCTCCCTTATATAGTCTTTCAAATCAGGGTTTGCAATCAATGTTAGCTTGGTAACAAAGCATTCAATATTCACCGTTAGATGAAAACCTTATTAGATTCAAGCTAATATATTTCAACCGTTAGATCAAAAACTAGCTTGTTACACACAAATGAAATGCACGTTTCTAGGCTTGTGTAACCGTACCCAAACTTGTACATTTGCTGGTTCAACAATAGTTAACCAAATGGTTAGCCATATGATCACTTTCATATCAACCATATTCTTCTTCACCATAACTAGTTCAAGTGACTCAAATGAACTAGTTAGAGAGTTGTTCAATTGCAAGGAAATCTTATGTAACTACACAAGATACAATCGAAGAAAAACGATTTAATTCAATCGAATCGGTTCATGAACTATATAGCCACGGTTTGCAATTTGCATTCCTTAGTTTATATAAGAATAAGTTCACAAACATCATTTTTAGATATAACCTACTCAAGTTCGCGGACAGGGTTCGCGGACTTAAGTTCCCGGACGGAGTTCACAAACTCCAGCGGAATTTCTCGGGTCGAGAACTTCCGCCAGTTCGCTGACTGGGTTCGCGGACTGAGTTCGCAGACTTAGCTCACGCCACTATTCCGGTTCTCTTGATCAACAAAGTTCGCAAACTTCGGTTCAAGGAATAAATACTTATACATATATGTGTTTCCACAACAATGCTTATATCCTCCAATGGTTATATAATCTAAACTCTCATTTCAATCATTGAAACATTCTAGAGGACGTTGATATTCTATAGTTATTATTCACAAACTATTTTTGTCAAAGTAAGCAGTTTTCAAAGTGATTGAAACTTGTCATGACTTTCCTCACTAGGTAAAGATGAACTTGGCTAAAGTGAAAGCTTACCAACACATATTTTGAGAAATAGATAGGCGAGATAAACTCGGCTCGAAATAGCAAATGTGTATAATCTAAGTCTATATTAGCAATTGTCTCAAGATAGGAGATAAATAGACTTTTGAGTGATATATAAGTTCAAGTCTCCGCATATCTTTTAGTCGATGAAGATCCACCGGTTCCTTGAGTAGTCCTTTGTCTTGTATGATGATTGCCATGGAGTTCTTGAGCTCAACTATACTTTTTATCCTAGTCTGAGACCTTAGCTATAGTAGACTAGAAATCAAGACTTATAGTTTTGATCACTAACATTGACAAACATGCTTGAGATAGCAACTCATTCTAGTCCGACCGAGCAATGCTCTAATAATCTCCCCCTTTGTCAATTTTAGTGACAAAACTATCGATACATATGGATTACAAAAAATAAATAAATTAACTTTTGTAGCTCCTATTCCATATGCCTAATCTTCAACATTACTTGAAATCTTCGTCACTTCCGAGTACTCCAATGATCCCAAAGGTTGTAAGTTCAACATCATCGTTGTTGAAAATCCGTAGCTATAACAACGAGAAAACAAGAGTTCTCAATCATTGTTATACAGTGTCATAGTATCATTACACAACGTCAAAGTTCAATTGTATCACAACTTCAACAACAATACTATGGTGATATGTATCACTCCCCCTTAGTCAATACTCCATCTCACATGGAAACCACTCCCCCTTACATAATGATCCGAAAACCATATGTATTTGTAGTGTGAACTACATATTAATTCTCCCCATTTTTATCAATAAAATTGGCAAAGGTACAAGAACGGGATCCTAATGAAATTTCCGAAAGAGACATTTCATGACCAAAAGAAAGAAACACATATCATCTTATTTAGATGCAATCATAAAGCCAAAGCTAAATGCATTCATCAAGGAGTTTATAAAGATACAAGATAACCCCTATAATATTCCACAGCCGCACTCCCCACAAAGATTTGGCAATTAAGCACAAGTTCAATTAAGAACTCTCCCCCATAATATGTCATTCTCGAAAGAACAACAAGAGCGACCTTAATTTCGAAAGAAAAGAAGGATTTCTTTTGACATAACAAATCACATACAAGTATGAATTTGAATCCAAAATACTCAATTAAATTAACCACAAGAGAACCCATGATTAATTTAATCGAAAATGCTCAACGTAAGTGAACTTATGGAGACTAAAAAAAACAATTAGATTAATCACAAGATAACCCATAATTAATCTAATCGAAATACACAACCAAACTAATCACAAAAGTAATCAATTTAATTGGTCATGCTCGTCATAAGAAAACTTACGGAGCAACAACTAAATAACCAAACAAGATGATTAATTTAGTTGAATATGCTCGACAAAAAGTACCTCACGGAACAACAACTAAGCTAATCATAAAAATAATCAACTTGGTCGTTAGTGCTCAACATAAGAAACTTTACGGAGCCTTACAGTAATACATAAAAATATGGATCAGGGAAGATCAATACTGCGGAATACACAAGGATTCATTCTATTTTCCATCACTATTCGCATAACGACATTCAATAGACATAATCCTTGCAAGCAAAAGATTTTAACTTATCTTTCATCAATAATTGACATAATAGGCTTAACTTTTGTATTTTTCAAAAGTCTATTCATTCTTTACGAAAGACTTTACTTTTGACAAGGGATGGGACAATCATAGTTCACGGACGTAAACACACATATCCCATTACAATATTACAATATATAAAATCATAAAGATTAATACTGCAAAAATCATCTTCCAAACAAATTTAGAATTTAAACCAATAAATCTAAAACATGAAGATGAAAACGTTGGACATAGCTATGTGTAATCACAATAATGGCTATTCAAAACTCTAGTTATTCTTCTAAATAAAACAAGAAAAATAGAAGATTTACTAGGCAAAAACTCATATAAAGCATTTCACTTACTTTGAGTACACTTCTCATATTCTCTGTATTCATCAAGATCGTCTTCGATTAGATAAATTCTCGATTCCAGATTATCCATCTTTTCTTCGAGTCTCTTGAAAGAAGCTTCAAGTTCACTTTTTAGGGCACGAACTTGTTCCAAGACAAGATTCATGGTTAAAGAGAGCTTATCAAATTGAGAAATAGAGATGTTCCCGTCCATAGAGGAACCGTGATTATCAGGGCTCATCACATTATCAGAAGAATCGAATCATATCTTCTTAGATGGAAAGAGAACAGTCCAAACATTACTTTCCTTGCTTGAAAGACTTGAGGAGGACATGATAGAGAAGATAGAAGAAATGTTTATGCTAAGGAGAAAAACTTCATTTTATAAGCAACTGAGGATAGGATATCAATATCAAAAATAACCTTTGACCAAAACCCTAACAAAATTTGTTTATCCTCAGAAAAGTGTTTTTTTTTTTTGAGTAGAAAAACGTTAGAACTAAAAACAAATAACAGAACTCATCCATCACAACCCTCTTGAAGATTATGATTTTTTTCTAAGAGGGATAGACAAAAAATCATCAATACAATATTACAAGTTGTAGTTGTTCCAATCCTCTGCAGGATTGAGTAACTTCTTTTGAGGGGATGAAGTGTATGTTATACCTTGTTTCTGTATTGTTTTTAAGAAAGAAGAATTATCTTCATCATTCTTTTTTTCTTTTAGCACAGATTTGAATACCTTGATTGTTGATTTTCGTAAACTATGCATTCTATTGGAAATCTCTTTTACAAAGGATGAGGGTTTTGTATGAGATTTCTTTTTCTTCTTCTGCAAACAACGTTTGACAGGAGAAAGCTTTTCCTATTTCATGCAGGTTTTAAGGTGATCCTGATTAACATGTGAGGAAATCACAGGAATAGATAAATTATTGTGATTTTCTATATGATCCTTGTCGTCAAGGTGACTTAAGGATGATGTAGAATCAGGAGGAATTTGCTGACAATTCATAGTCGAAGAGGTTCGATATGTTTTATAAGAATCACGATTTATCAACTCCAATTTTAAATTAGACAGTTGGTATTCCAGATTTTCAATCCTTTTAATTAAGACTTCTTTTACTGGTTGAAGAATTTTTGAGGAAGTAAGATTGTTTATCATGGAATAATCAGGACTGTTAGGAGGACAGATGTGAATCAGCAAAAAGATTAAGAGAACCATCATAGACATCATCCTCAGGACAGTAGTCAAGAGTAGCCATCCAAGCTTCAGTTATCTCACTCGTCTCTGTATCAGGACATTTAAAAGTATTGTGAATACTTTTATAGCACCTGAAGCTAGAACTGTTAACATAATTTTTTTGAACTTTTCTATTGATTGACTGAGCTTTCTTTTGAGACTTTCTTTTTCTCTGTCTAAGAGATTTCTTAAGTTGTTGTATAAACAGTGACAAAGTTGAACTAAAGAAATTCTCATCACTTTTATCAATCTATTAGAACGTCGAGACTTACAGTCAGATGCAGCAACATAATTGCTAAACTGATGACTTTTCTCTCTTTGTTCAAGTTTAAGATCGAAAATTTTCAACTTTCCAGCAAGGGTATTTCTGGATAGTATATCAAGGTTATTTCCTTCAACGATGGCATGCTTCTTATAGTCGTATCTAGATGGCAGTGATCTGAGAATTTTCATCACAATGCCCTTTTCAGGAATAGTCTTACCCAATGCAAAAGATGCATTAACAATTTCAGACACTCTGTGATTAAACTCATCAAATGTATCTTCATCTGTCATACGAAGCTTTTCCCAATCGGAATTAAGGTTTTGAAGCCTAGCTTCCTTCCCACTGGAGTTACCTTCGAATACGGTTTCTAAGATATCCCACGAATCTTTAGACCTCGTGTAATTTGACACATGATGCTGAAGATTTGGGGTAATGGCATGTATAATGGCATTCAAACCGTCGGAATTTGCTTTGCAGCATTTATCTCGGCAGGGGTGTATTCACTAATATCCTTGGGAATGTTTACATCTTCAACTGCCACGACGGGAGCATTATAGCCATTAACAACATATACCCATGATTGAAATCACGTGCTTGAAGAAAAGCTCGCATAGCAATTTTCCACCACAAGTAATTAGAGTCATCGAAGACTGGTGGTACGTTAATTGAGATAGCACCTCTGTCCATAGAGTCAGATCGCTACAAGCACAGACTTGTAAGGTCTTGAACGTGTTTGCCTTCTCTGATACCAATTGAAAAAGCGGGGGTACAACAATCACACCCAATATTTCGCTTAGCAATTTGTATGGACAAACTCCAATATACTTTCTGGAGAATCAACAAGACAGTCAGACTCAATCTAGAATAAAAAGTATATCAAAGAGTTTATATCTCAATCTCTCGATTTGATATATACTCAAGCAAATAGAAATCTGCGAGTCTTTATCAAATACTAGAGAGATAACTTGGATGGTACCAAAGACCAATATCCAAGTGTCAATCAATTTAAATCAACAACCAAAAGGTCAGATATTCTAATTGATTGAAAAACGCACAACTTGTGATATTTCAATTATATAACAAAATATAATACGGAAAAGAAATAACACAGACACCAGAATATTGTTAACGAGGAAACCGCAAATGCAGAAAACCCCCGGGACCTAGTCCAGATTGAACACACATTTTATTAAGCCTCTACAGACACTAGCCTACTCCAAATTAACTTCGGTCTGGACTGTAGTTGAACCCCAATCAATCTCACACTGATCCAAGGTACAATTATGCTCCTACGTCTCTGATCCCAGCAGGACGCTACGTACTTGATTCCCTTAGTTGATCTCACCCACAACTAAGAGTTGCTACGACCCAAAGTCGAAGACTTTAATAAACAAATTTGTATCACACAGAAAAAGTCTACGGTAATAGATAAATCCGTCTCCCACGAATATACCTACGAGTTTTGTTCCTTCTTTTGATAAATCAAGGTGAACAAGAACCAATTGATAACCCGGACTTATATTCTCGAAGAATAGCCTAGTATTATCAATCACCTCACAATAATCTTAATCGACGCAGCGAAAAAGATATTGCGGAATCACAAACGATGAGACAAAGTGTTTGTGATTACTTTTATATCTTGCCTATCGGAGATATCAATCTCAAGCCAATTATTACAATTGTATGCGTACGATAGAAACAGCAAGATCAGATCACACAACTACAAGAAAGTAATATCGGTCTGGCTTCACAATCCCAATGAAGTCTTTAAGTCGTTAACCTGGTTTAGAAGAAGAAACTAAAGGTTAAAGGAGAATCGACTCTAGATTAGCACAAACTCCAGCAGAATTTCTCGGGTCGAGAACTTCCGCCAGTTCGCGGACTGAGTTCGCGGACTTAGCTCACGCCACTATTCTGGTTCTCTTGATCAACAAAGTTCGCAAACTTCGGTTCAAGGAATAAGGACTTATACATATATGTGTTTCCACAACAATTCATATATCCTCCAATGGTTATATAATCTAAACTGTCATTTCAATCATTGAAACATTCTAGAGGACGTTGATATTCTATAGTTGTTATTCACAAACTATTTTTCGTCAAAGTAAGCAATTTTCAAAGTGATTGAAACTTGTCATGACTTTCGTCACTAGGTAAAGATGAACTTGGCTAAAGCGAAAGCTTACCAACACATATTTCGAGAAATAGATAGGCGAGATAAACTCGACTCGAAATAGCAAATGTGTAGAATCTAAGTCTATATAGCAAAACGACTTTTGTCTCAAGATATGAGATAAATAGACTCTTGAGTGATAGATAAGTTCAAATCTCCACATACCTTTTAGTCGATGAAGATCCACCGGTTCCTTGAGTAGTCCTTCGTTTTGTATGATGATTTCCATGGAGTTCTTGAGCTCAACTATACTTTCTATTCTAGTCCGAGACCTTAGCTATAGTAGACTAGAAATCAAGACTTATAGTTTTGATCACTAGCATTGACAAACATGCTTGAGATAGCAACGCATGCGAGTTCGACCGAGCAATGTTCTAACATTTGGTGTATGTAATCATTATTGGTTTAATTATATTGCAAAATTCTTATGAAATATTTGTGACTTTACGTTTTCGTGAATCGAGCTAATATTTCATATATGCTCAGAAGTTCAATCGATTATGTTTTTATAAATGGAAAATAGCACAAACTCTTTTAGATTATATCGCAGTATTTTTATTCTTGTGGTCACACTTTCGTGTTTTGCTACTTGACACACTCCGTAAGATTCTCTTATGTTGAGTAAAATCGATAAAGATTGTCTCTTTTTTCATAACTGGCTTGAGATTAATTTATGTCGATACTATGGATACAAATCCTTGTGATTTGTTAATTTCCACCAAAATCCTTTTTTTCACAAAAGCAAGGTCACTCATATTGTTCTCTTGGGAATGACATTTAATGGGGGGAGTTCTTAAATGAACTTCTGCTTAATTGTTATATCTTTGTGGGGAGTATGGTTGTGGAATTTTAAAGGGGACACTTGTATCTTTTTTAATCTCCTAGGATGAGTACTAAATATTTATTACTATGTGAAATCAAATAAATAAGTTGATACGAAGAGTTGCATTTTAACTATGTTATTATGTAGTATCTTCATCTTCCTTAAGCTTGAGATATCTTTAGGTTGTATTCATTATGATCCCGCTTTGTTAATTTTATTGACAAAAAGGGGGAGAATTATTTAGTAGTTTCATACTACATACATATGGTTTACGGATCATTATGTAAGGGGGAGTGAATTCATTAAGAAATAGGTTTCACCTATTACACAAAAGATGTAAGTATTGATTAAGGGGGGGAACATATCACCGCAGTATTACTTCAGAGTTGAGATATAATTAAACTTTGGAGATAAGATAATAATATTATATTTATGTATAACGACGAATGTTGTTATAGCTATGGATCTTCAACAACAACGATGCTGAGTTGAACACGTTCTGAATCATTGCGACTTGATATAACGAAGAGTTCAAGGAGAGTTGAAGAAACCAAGGAAATCAAGGAATGATGGATTGATGAGTTTTTTGAAGCTTTATTTTTGTTATCCATATGTATTAATAGTTTTGTCACTAAAATTGATAAAGGGGGAGATTGTTAGAGCATTGCTCGATCGAACTCACAAGTATTGCTATATCAAGCTTGTTGTCAAATTTAGTTGTCGAAAATATATCTTGATTTCTAGTCTATAATTAGTTAAATCTCGATCTAGGATAGTGTAGTTGAGAAACGAACCAGTCATCATTTGTATTCCACCGTTTGAAGGCGAAGATCAACTGAAGATTTCGGAGAACTTCATCAACAAAAGGTAAGTGAAGACTGAACCACCTATTTCTCAAGTTATATTCACTTTTCTATCCAAATATTGTTAGACTGAACTTCATCATACTTGATCAAATTCGGTGGAGAAAAATTTATTGTTCGGAACCAATCTTGATTCAAGTTTATCATTCGAAAATAGCCTGGAACAGTGATATGTGTCATTGATGTTAATCAGGAATGTTTCGAATTGATTTATAGAAATATAGAACTACTATATTCGGAATACAAGATAGTGTTATAAGTCTTACTAACCGAGAAATTGTTATATGTTTGAAGCCGTATTATTTGTACTCGTACATGTAGCGGAGTAGTTGTATATCGACTTTCAGATTTGCGTGATAGCATATTCGTATGCACATCATGGGAAAATCTGTTTGTTTCATGATCCGGATAGGTATGCATATCCTATGCAACCCATTTTGGAACTGTGGTAAGGGAACCGGGTTAAAGTACTCAAACCGGTATGCGAACCAATACAACTTTATGTTCTAGAACCAGTACCCAAACCGGTACGCAAACTGAAAAGGTTTTGTGACCTACGGAACTGGTGAAGGTCTTAAGTTTTCAAACCGGTACGTGAACAGAAAAAGTTTTGTCAACTCCGAAACTTAGTGTTGCACATAAGTTTGGAAACCGTTACGTGAACTCTGTCAACTCCGAAACTCGGTTTTGCTTATAAGTTTGCAAACCGGTCTGTGTACCTTGACTCAGCCGATTTACAAACTACTCAAGTATGTGTACTTTGTGCATTTACCAACTATGTTGATTATCCCAGCTTACCGTGTCAAAAAAAGAAAAGAAAAACTATGTCGATTATAATTCAATTGTGATTAAATTATTTCTCTGAGATAATTTGCATTTGATCAATTCTCTAATTAATATAGTAGACTTATTTGATCACATGATTGTGACTCAAGAACAATGTCTTTATGTTCATGGAAATGAATGTTAAGCCTTTAAGTTCAAACCGGCTAGTTTCGGCTAAACATGTTGAACATAGTCTTTGTACACGGTTCAATTATGGTTTACCTAACCAGAGTGTATATCTTGTTTATGTGAATAAGATTCAAAGTTTTCATCTAATGGTGAATATGGTTTGCTTGGTTCCAAAGCTATCTTAGTTTAAACCTAAAGCAACCTAGGCTTTGAATGTCTATATAAGAGGAACTCTTGGTAACTGGGATCTTTGAATCCTGACACTACTTTTTGGTATGTCCTAGTTGTATCTAGAGTCATCCTCTCCAGAAACTCTTTTAGAGTTTAGCGACTATCAAGATTTCATTGGGATTCGTGAAGCCATGTCCAATTATCTTTTATCTTGATAACTTGATTATCCTGATCTTGTTCGATTGTTGATTTATCACGTGAACAAGATAGATAGAAATCACAAAGTTCTCTTCGTCTCAAACTTTGTGATTCTGCAAGTTTTATACTTGTGAAGTGAACAATAATCTAGGATGCACTTCGGGTTGCATAAGTCCGTATTTGAGGATAACCAGACTTTTGTCAAGTTGCTATCGATTTCCATAACTTGGATCTTATGTTTGATATGATCATCTGTTTCTATCGTAAATCAGGAAATCAATTACAAGATTAATCCGAGGGAGGTAGATTTGGTTTAAAGTCTTCAATTGAGTTGAAGCAACTTTTTGTTGGTGTGACGTCATCTAAGGGAATCAATTGCACCGAGTCTTGCTGGGATTCAAGAGGCGTAAGGAGCGCGACTGTACCTTAATCGGTAGGATACCTTTTAGGGCTCAACTACATTCCAGACCGAAGTTAATTGGTAGTAGGCAAGTGTATGTAGCGGCTTAATACAGTTTGGTGTTCAATATGGAAAAGGTCCCGGGGTTTTTCGACATTTGCGATTTTCTCGTTAACAAAATTTCTGGTGTCTGTGTTATTTCTTTTTCCGCATTATATTATTTATCTTCATAATTGAAATATCACAGGTTGGTAGATCAATCACAGTAGATAGGTCCGACCTTGTTTGTTGGATAAGACTTGATTGATCCTTGGATATTGGTCTTTGGAGCCGTCCAAGAACTCTCTTTGTAATTAGGTTCACGGATTCAATTATGTAAACGTTCTAATCACAAGAGAGATAGAGATATAAATCTTGACACTTTCCTTGATTGAGTTTTGACTCTCGGAGTTGTATTAAGTTTTTCCATACAGATTGCCTGCGAAAAAGTTGGTGGTGTATTTTGGTACGCCCATTGTTTTCATAATCATTATTGGTTTAATTATTGCAAAATTTTTATAAAATATATGTGCCTTTACGTTTTTCGTGAATCGAGATGATATTTCATATATGCTCAGAAGATAAATCTATTATGTTTTTTATAAGCTGAAAATAAAAAAACTCTTTAAGAATTTTCTCGTAGTATTGATCTACTCGTGATCACAGTTCTGTGTTTTTACTGCTTGACACACTCCGTAAGATATTCTTATGGTGAGTCATACCGATTAAAATCATCTTGTTGTCCATAAATGACATATAAATTATTTTAAGTCGATTTTCCAGATAAAAATCCGTGTGATTTTTTAATGTCCGACAAAATCCTTTTTTTTTTTCATAAAGCACGGTCACTCATGTTGTTCTCTTGGGAATGACATCAAATGGGGGAGAGTTTTTAAATGAACTTGTGTGCTTAATTGTTATATCTTTGTAGGGAGTGTGGCTGTGGAATTTAAAGGGGATGCTTGTATCTTAAATATCCTCGATGAGTGCTAAGTATTTTCTTACTATGTGACATCATCTAAATAAAGTTGATATGAGGAGTTACATTTTAATTATGTTATAATGTAGTATTGAAAAAACAAGGGTTTAACAACCACACCCAATAATTCGTTGCAATCTGTATGGACTAAACTCCAATATATTTCCGAGAGCACCAACTTAACAACGAGCTTTATCAAGAGATATATCAAAGAGCTTTATCTCTATTTCTCAATGCAATCAGCAAATCGAACAGATAGAAATCCGTGAGCCTGATTGATATGAGAAATAACTTGGACGGTACCAAAGACCAATGCCCAAGTGTCAATCAAGTTATATCCAACAAACAAGGTCGGATTTATCAACTGATTGAACTACGCACAACCTGTGATATTTCAATTATATAAACAAATATAATGTGGAAAAGAAATAACACAGACACAATAAATTTTGTTAACGAGGAAACCATAAATGCAGAAAACCCCCGGGACCTAGTCCAGCATTGAACATCACACTGTATTAAGCCGCTACAGACACTATCCTACTACAAGTTAACTTCGGACTGGAATGTAGTTGAGCCCTAACCAAGTCTCACACTGATTAAGGTAAAGTCGCGTTCTTTACGCCTCTAGAAGCACGCCAGATTCTGCGCACTTGATTCCCTTAGCTGATCTCGCCCACAACTATGAATTTCTACGACCCAACACTACACCAAATGTAACGTTTAGCAACATCTTATTTCTGTTGCTGACCGGCGTAGCAACAGATTTCTGCCGTTGCGAAACACCCTGTCGCAGATTTTCGCAATAGCTCTATCTTTGTTGCTAAATTCGGTCAGCAACGGCAGTCGCAACAGGAACAAGTGATGGAATTTTAATAGTGGTAAGAAAGGTTGTCGTTCGCTCGGACTTAATGAGATTGTTTTTAAGAATTAATAAACCAAAATAAAAGAAAAATATAAATACAAATTTTGTCACATGATGAAGAGAGACCAGGACTCGGGATTCCACTGCTTTTCATGTTCATGGGGTTCATAAATTAATCCTAGACATTTATAGATCAAAACAAAATAAACAATAACTATATTCTTTGCCAAAGTAGATTTCGTAAAACATCAATTGTAAATTACAAGCATAGTGTATCTAAAGCATAAGACTAAGCATACACTATCTAACAAGATAACAATTGATTAATAGAAATCATAAATCATTTAAAATTTGTGCAAAAAGTAAATAAGGAATTTATTAAATTACCCCAAGGATGAAATACAGCTTCCTCCGTCGTCCCAGTGATGGGTTCTAGCTCCGCATATTGAAAACACACTCAAAATTCATTTTTATTGCTGAAAGGGTGTTTACAAAGATGAAAATGGAGATGAAATAATAAAAACCGGGTTTGTAACACTTATAATTGTTACAAACTCAATAATTACAGAGAACGATAAAAGCTAGATGTCGTAGGCACTGTAGCAATTACGACTGTTCTAAACTGCAGCTAAATGTGCGTCTTATGTTCTTCGTTTGTTCTTCACCAGCAACAAACTAACCTCTGCAACTCTGATTTTTCCGGCTCTCTAATGTCCTAAACTGCTCCCAATTCTCTCCATCCCTTCTCTGAGTCCACAAAAACATATTTATACCCACAGGAACTCCAAATCTCTCGAGTAATTGCATAATATTTATGATTATTCTCCATGCAAGATACGGGATATTTTTTTTCCTTTTTTCACCTCTTCACGCGACTTGCAGCTGCACACACTCCTTATTTATCTCTGACACGCTCCAAATTGTTGCTCGAGTCAACAAACATGCTCAGAAATCGTTCAAACTCATGCAATCCCGTGAAATAACTCTCCCATGCACGTACTGCCCTGTTTTCATCTCTTGGATTATCTAGCCAATTTTAATCGAAACAGACAATCATACCACGCCTGTTACGTCAAATCAAGACATCTCAATGAATCTCAGCCATTGAATCTCTCTATAACACCCTAAATATCCTAGTTTAATTGGGGGCCATCTGAATTAATTGGGGGCCATGCACTAGAGGACAAAAAAAGGTCACCAGAACCTAATTTGGGTCACCCCTTATAAAAATATTTTTTAATGGCTAAAATGCCCCTAAATGATTAGTGTTAAAATTTAATTAATTAGTGATAATCTTAATTAATTAGTGATAATATTACTTAATTAGAGTTTAATTTTTTTTTCCAGATTTTTTGTCTGCAATCTTTAGTCTAACTTTTTTTT